>NW_025319123.1:0-288536 GCF_017639315.1 Drosophila ananassae
GATAGAAAATCATCTCTAGTTAAGTCACAAAAACGGCAGAAAATCATTACTACATTATTCATAAAAACCGCTAGATATTCATCGCTAATTTAGTGATAAAAATGCTATAAAATCATCACTGTCAGCGATAAAAACGGATAGAAAATCATCGCTAGTTTAGTGATAAAAACGGATAAAAAATCATCATTGTCAGCGATAAAAACCGATAGAAAATTATCACTGTTAGCTATAAAAACGGCCAAAAAAATCATTACTGTTACCCATAAAAACAGGTAGAAAATCATCGCTAGTTAAGCGATAAAAACGGATAGAAAATCATCACTAGTTTAGTGACAAAAACGGCCAAAAAATCATCACTGTCAGCGATAAAAACCGATAGAAAATCATCACTGTTAGCTATAAAAACGGCCAAAAAATCATTACTGTTACCCATAAAAACAGGTAGAAAATCATCGCTAGTTAAGCGATAAAAACGGATAGAAAATCATCACTAGTTTAGTGACAAAAACGGCCAAAAAATCATCACTGTCAGCGATAAAACCGACTAGACAATCATCACTATTAGATAATCATCACTAATTTAGCCATAAAATCATTATAGAAAATCATCACTGTTAGCGATAAAACCCGCAGAAAATCATTACTACTAGCGATAAAAACGGCTAAAAAATCATTACTGTTACCCATAAAAACAGGTAGAAAATCATCGCTAGTTAAGCGATAAAAACGGATAGAAAATCATCACTAGTTTAGTGACAAAAACGGCCAAAAAATCATCACTGTCAGCGATAAAAACCGATAGAAAATCATCACTGTTAGCTATAAAAACGGCCAAAAAAATCATTACTGTTACCCATAAAAACAGGAAGAAAATCATCGCTAGTTAAGCGATAAAAACGGATAGAAAATCATCACTAGTTTGGTGACAAAAACGGCCAAAAAATCATCACTGTCAGCGATAAAAACCGATAGAAAATCATCACTGTTAGCTATAAAAATGGCAAAAAAATCATTACTGTTACCCATAAAAACAGGTAGAAAATCATCGCTAGCTAAGCGATAAAAACGGATAGAAAATCATCACTAGTTTAGTGACAAAAACGGCCAAAAAATCATCACTGTCAGCGATAAAAACGACTAGAAAATCATCACTGTTAGATAATCATCACTAATTTAGCCATAAAATCATTATAGAAAATCATCACTGTTAGCGATAAAACCCGCAGAAAATCATTACTACTAGCGATAAAAACGGCTAAAAAATCATTACTGTTACCCATAAAAACAGGTAGAAAATCATCGCTAGTTAAGCGATAAAAACGGATAGAAAATCATCACTAGTTTAGTGACAAAAACGGCCAAAAAATCATCACTGTCAGCGATAAAAACCGATAGAAAATCATCACTGTTAGCTATAAAAACGGCCAAAAAAATCATTACTGTTACCCATAAAAACAGGTAGAAAATCATCGCTAGTTAAGCGATAAAAACGGATAGAAAATCATCACTAGTTTAGTGACAAAAACGGCCAAAAAATCATCACTGTCAGCGATAAAAACGGCCAAAAAATCATTACTGTTACCCATAAAAACAGGTAGAAAATCATCGCTAGTTAAGCGATAAAAACGGCTAGAATATCATCACTACGTAAAGCCGCTAGAATAACATCACGGTTAGCCATGAAAACCGCTAGAAAATCATCACTAGTTTAGTGACAAAAACGGCTAGAAAATCATCACTACTTAGATAAAAACGGCTAAAAAATCATTACTGTTACCCATAAAAACAGGTAGAAAATCATCGCTAGTTAAGCGATAAAAACGGATAGAAAATCATCACTAGTTTAGTGACAAAAACGGCCAAAAAATCATCACTGTCAGCGATAAAAACCGATAGAAAATCATCACTGTTAGCTATAAAAATGGCCAAAAAATCATTACTGTTACCCATAAAAACAGGTAGAAAATCATCGCTAGCTAAGGGATAAAAACGGATAGAAAATCATCACTAGTTTAGTGACAAAAACGGTCAAAAAATCATCACTGTCAGCGATAAAAACCGATAGAAAATCATCACTGTTAGCTATAAAAACGGCTAAAAAATCATTACTGTTACCGATAAAAACAGGTAGAAAATCATCGCTAGTTAAGTGATAAAAACGGATAGAAAATCATCACTAGTTTAGTGACAAAAACGGCCAAAAAATCATCACTGTCAGCGATAAAAACCGATAGAAAATCATCACTGTTAGCTATAAAAATGGCCTAAAAAATCATTACTGTTACCGATAAAAACAGGTAGAAAATCATCGCTAGCTAAGGGATAAAAACGGATAGAAAATCATCACTAGTTTAGTGACAAAAACGGCCAAAAAATCATCACTGTCAGCGATAAAAACCGATAGAAAATCATCACTGTTAGCTATAAAAATGGCTAAAAAATCATTACTGTTACCCATAAAAACAGGTAGAAAATCATCGCTAGCTAAGCGATAAAAACGGATAGAAAATCATCACTAGTTTCGTGACAAAAACGGCCAAAAAATCATCACTGTCAGCGATAAAAACCGATAGAAAATCATCACTGTTAGCTATAAAAACGGCTAGAAAATCATCGCTAGATAAGCGATAAAAACGGATAGAAAATCATCACTAGTTTAGTGACAAAAACGGCCAAAAAATCATCACTGTCAGCGATAAAAACCGATAGAAAATCATCACTGTTAGCTATAAAAACGGCCTAAAAAATCATTACTGTTACCCATAAAAACAGGTAGAAAATCATCGCTAGCTAAGCGATAAAAACGGATAGAAAATCATCACTAGTTTAGTGACAAAAACGGCCAAAAAATCATCACTGTCAGCGATAAAAACCGATAGAAAATCATCACTGTTAGCTATAAAAACGGCTAAAAAATCATTACTGTTACCCATAAAAACAGGTAGAAAATCATCGCTAGTTAAGCGATAAAAACGGATAGAAAATCATCACTAGTTTAGTGACAAAAACGGCCAAAAAATCATCACTGTCAGCGATAAAAACCGATAGAAAATCATCACTGTTAGCTATAAAAACGGCTAGAAAATCATCGCTAGATAAGCGATAAAAACGGATAGAAAATCATCACTAGTTTAGTGACAAAAACGGCCAAAAAATCATCACTGTCAGCGATAAAAACCGATAGAAAATCATCACTGTTAGCTATAAAAACGGCCTAAAAAATCATTACTGTTACCCATAAAAACAGGTAGAAAATCATCGCTAGCTAAGGGATAAAAACGGATAGAAAATCATCACTAGTTTAGTGACAAAAACGGCCAAAAAATCATCACTGTCAGCGATAAAAACCGATAGAAAATCATCACTGTTAGCTATAAAAACGGCCAAAAAATCATTACTGTTACCCATAAAAACAGGTAGAAAATCATCGCTAGCTAAGGGATAAAAACGGATAGAAAATCATCACTAGTTTAGTGACAAAAACGGTCAAAAAATCATCACTGTCAGCGATAAAAACCGATAGAAAATCATCACTGTTAGCTATAAAAACGGCCAAAAAAATCATTACTGTTACCCATAAAAACAGGTAGAAAATCATCGCTAGTTAAGCGATAAAAACGGATAGAAAATCATCACTAGTTTAGTGACAAAAACGGCCAAAAAATCATCACTGTCAGCGATAAAAACCGATAGAAAATCATCACTGTTTACTGTTACCTATAAAAACAGGTAGAAAATCATCGCTAGCTAAGGGATAAAAACGGATAGAAAATCATCACTAGTTTAGTGACAAAAACGGTCAAAAAATCATCACTGTCAGCGATAAAAACCGATAGAAAATCATCACTGTTAGCTATAAAAACGGCTAAAAAATCATTACTGTTACCAATAAAAACAGGTAGAAAATCATCGCTAGTTAAACGATAAAAACGGATTGAAAATCATCACTATTAGATAATCATCACTAATTTAGCCATAAAATCATTATAGAAAATCATCACTGTTAGCGATAAAATCTGCAGAAAATTATCATTGTTGGCGATAAAACGGCTAAAAAATCATTACTGTTACCCATAAAAACAGGTAGAAAATCATCGCTAGTTAAGCGATAAAAACGGCTAGAATATCATCACTACGTAAAACCGCTAGAATAACATCACGGTTAGCCATAAAAACCGCTTGAAAATCATCACTAGTTTAGTGACAAAAACGGCTAGAAAATCATCACTACATAATCCATAAAAACCGCTTGATATTCATCGCTAATTTAGTGATAAAACTGCACTAAAATCATCACTGTCAGCGATGAAAACGGCTAGAAAATCATCACTGTTAGCGATAAAAACGGCTAAAAAATCATTACTGTTACCCATAAAAACAGGTAGAAAATCATCGCTAGTTAAGCGATAAAAACGGATAGAAAATCATCACTAGTTTAGTGACAAAAACGGCCAAAAAATCATCATTGTCAGCGTTAAGAACCGATAGAAAATCATCACTGTTAGCTATAAAAATGGCCAAAAAATCATTACTGTTACCTATAAAAACAGGTAGAAAATCATCGCTAGCTAAGGGATAAAAACGGATAGAAAATCATCACTAGTTTAGTGACAAAAACGGTCAAAAAATCATCACTGTCAGCGATAAAAACCGATAGAAAATCATCACTGTTAGCTATAAAAATGGCCAAAAAATCATTACTGTTACCCATAAAAACAGGTAGAAAATCATCGCTAGTTAAGGGATAAAAACGGATAGAAAATCATCACTAGTTTAGTGACAAAAACGGCCAAAAAATCATCACTGTCAGCGATAAAAACCGATAGAAAATCATCACTGTTAGCTATAAAAATGGCCAAAAAATCATTACTGTTACCCATAAAAACAGGTAGAAAATCATCGCTAGTTAAGCGATAAAAACGGATAGAAAATCATCACTAGTTTAGTGACAAAAACGGCCAAAAAATCATCACTGTCAGCGATAAGAACCGATAGAAATCATCACTGTTAGCTATAAAAATGGCAAAAAATCATTACTGTTACCTATAAAAACAGGTAGAAAACCATCGCTAGCTAAGGGATAAAAACGGATAGAAAATCATCACTAGTTTAGTGACAAAAACGGCCAAAAAATCATCACTGTCAGCGATAAAAACCGATAGAAAATCATCACTGTTAGCTATAAAAACGGCCAAAAAATCATTACTGTTACCCATAAAAACAGGTAGAAAATCATCGCTAGTTAAGCGATAAAAACGGATAGAAAATCATCACTAGTTTAGTGACAAAAACGGCCAAAAAATCATCACTGTCAGCGATAAAAACCGATAGAAAATCATCACTGTTAGCTATAAAAATGGCCAAAAAAATCATTACTGTTACCCATAAAAACAGGTAGAAAATCATCGCTAGCTAAGCGATAAAAACGGATAGAAAATCATCACTAGTTTAGTGACAAAAACGGCCAAAAAATCATCACTGTCAGCGATAAAAACCGATAGAAAATCATCACTGTTAGCTATAAAAACGGCCAAAAAATCATTACTGTTACCCATAAAAACAGGTAGAAAATCATCGCTAGTTAAGGGATAAAAACGGATAGAAAATCATCACTAGTTTAGTGACAAAAACGGCCAAAAAATCATCATTGTCAGCGTTAAGAACCGATAGAAAATCATCACTGTTAGCTATAAAAATGGCCAAAAAATCATTACTGTTACCCATAAAAACAGGTAGAAAATCATCGCTAGCTAAGCGATAAAAACGGATAGAAAATCATCACTAGTTTAGTGACAAAAACGGCCAAAAAATCATCACTGTCAGCGTTAAGAACCGATAGAAATCATCACTGTTAGCTATAAAAATGGCAAAAAATCATTACTGTTACCTATAAAAACAGGTAGAAAATCATCGCTAGCTAAGGGATAAAAACGGATAGAAAATCATCACTAGTTTAGTGACAAAAACGGCCAAAAAATCATCACTGTCAGCGATAAAAACCGATAGAAAATCATCACTGTTAGCTAAAAAATCATTACTGTTACCCATAAAAACAGGTAGAAAATCATCGCTAGTTAAGCGATAAAAACGGATAGAAAATCATCACTAGTTTAGTGACAAAAACGGCCAAAAAATCATCACTGTCAGCGATAAAAACCGATAGAAAATCATCACTGTTAGCTATAAAAACGGCCAAAAAAATCATTACTGTTACCCATAAAAACAGGTAGAAAATCATCGCTAGCTAAGCGATAAAAACGGATAGAAAATCATCACTAGTTTGGTGACAAAAACGGCCAAAAAATCATCACTGTCAGCGATAAAAACCGATAGAAAATCATCACTGTTAGCTATAAAAATGGCAAAAAAATCATTACTGTTACCTATAAAAACAGGTAGAAAACCATCGCTAGCTAAGGGATAAAAACGGATAGAAAATCATCACTAGTTTAGTGACAAAAACGGTCAAAAAATCATCACTGTCAGCGATAAAAACCGATAGAAAATCATCACTGTTAGCTATAAAAACGGCCAAAAAATCATTACTGTTACCCATAAAAACAGGTAGAAAATCATCGCTAGCTAAGGGATAAAAACGGATAGAAAATCATCACTAGTTTGGTGACAAAAACGGCCAAAAAATCATCACTGTCAGCGATAAAAACCGATAGAAAATCATCACTGTTAGCTATAAAAATGGCCAAAAAATCATTACTGTTACCCATAAAAACAGGTAGAAAATCATCGCTAGCTAAGGGATAAAAACGGATAGAAAATCATCACTAGTTTAGTGACAAAAACGGCCAAAAAATCATCACTGTCAGCGATAAAAACCGATAGAAAATCATCACTGTTAGCTATAAAAATGGCAAAAAATCATTACTGTTACCCATAAAAACAGGTAGAAAATCATCGCTAGCTAAGGGATAAAAACGGATAGAAAATCATCACTAGTTTAGTGACAAAAACGGCCAAAAAATCATCACTGTCAGCGATAAAACCGATAGAAAATCATCACTGTTAGCTATAAAAATGGCAAAAAATCATTACTGTTACCCATAAAAACAGGTAGAAAACCATCGCTAGCTAAGGGATAAAAACGGATAGAAAATCATCACTAGTTTAGTGACAAAAACGGCCAAAAAATCATCACTGTCAGCGATAAAAACCGATAGAAAATCATCACTGTTAGCTATAAAAACGGCCAAAAAATCATTACTGTTACCAATAAAAACAGGTAGAAAATCATCGCTAGTTAAGCGATAAAAACGGATAGAAAATCATCACTAGTTTAGTGACAAAAACGGCCAAAAAATCATCACTGTCAGCGATAAAAACCGATAGAAAATCATCACTGTTAGCTATAAAAACGGCAAAAAAATCATTACTGTTACCCATAAAAACAGGAAGAAAATCATCGCTAGTTAAGCGATAAAAACGGATAGAAAATCATCACTAGTTTAGTGACAAAAACGGCCAAAAAATCATCACTGTCAGCGATAAAAACCGATAGAAAATCATCACTGTTAGCTATAAAAATGGCTAAAAAATCATTACTGTTACCTATAAAAACAGGTAGAAAACCATCGCTAGCTAAGGGATAAAAACGGATAGAAAATCATCACTAGTTTAGTGACAAAAACGGCCAAAAAATCATCATTGTCAGCGTTAAAAACCGATAGAAAATCATCACTGTTAGCTATAAAAATGGCCAAAAAATCATTACTGTTACCCATAAAAACAGGTAGAAAATCATCGCTAGTTAAGCGATAAAAACGGATAGAAAATCATCACTAGTTTAGTGACAAAAACGGCCAAAAAATCATCATTGTCAGCGATAAAAACCGATAGAAAATCATCACTGTTAGCTATAAAAATGGCAAAAAAATCATTACTGTTACCTATAAAAACAGGTAGAAAACCATCGCTAGCTAAGGGATAAAAACGGATAGAAAATCATCACTAGTTTAGTGACAAAAACGGCCAAAAAATCATCACTGTCAGCGATAAAAACCGATAGAAAATCATCACTGTTAGCTATAAAAACGGCCAAAAAATCATTACTGTTACCAATAAAAACAGGTAGAAAATCATCGCTAGTTAAGCGATAAAAACGGATAGAAAATCATCACTAGTTTAGTGACAAAAACGGCCAAAAAATCATCACTGTCAGCGATAAAAACCGATAGAAAATCATCACTGTTAGCTATAAAAACGGCCAAAAAAATCATTACTGTTACCCATAAAAACAGGTAGAAAATCATCGCTAGCTAAGCGATAAAAACGGATAGAAAATCATCACTAGTTTAGTGACAAAAACGGCCAAAAAATCATCACTGTCAGCGATAAAAACCGATAGAAAATCATCACTGTTAGCTATAAAAACGGCCAAAAAATCATTACTGTTACCAATAAAAACAGGTAGAAAATCATCGCTAGCTAAGGGATAAAAACGGATAGAAAATCATCACTAGTTTAGTGACAAAAACGGCCAAAAAATCATCATTGTCAGCGTTAAGAACCGATAGAAATCATCACTGTTAGCTATAAAAATGGCCAAAAAATCATTACTGTTACCCATAAAAACAGGTAGAAAATCATCGCTAGTTAAGCGATAAAAACGGATAGAAAATCATCACTAGTTTAGTGACAAAAACGGCCAAAAAATCATCATTGTCAGCGTTAAGAACCGATAGAAAATCATCACTGTTAGCTATAAAAATGGCAAAAAATCATTACTGTTACCTATAAAAACAGGTAGAAAACCATCGCTAGCTAAGGGATAAAAACGGATAGAAAATCATCACTAGTTTAGTGACAAAAACGGCCAAAAAATCATCACTGTCAGCGATAAAAACCGATAGAAAATCATCACTGTTAGCTATAAAAACGGCCAAAAAATCATTACTGTTACCCATAAAAACAGGTAGAAAATCATCGCTAGCTAAGCGATAAAAACGGATAGAAAATCATCACTAGTTTAGTGACAAAAACGGCCAAAAAATCATCACTGTCAGCGATAAAAACCGATAGAAAATCATCACTGTTAGCTATAAAAACGGCCAAAAAAATCATTACTGTTACCCATAAAAACAGGTAGAAAATCATCGCTAGCTAAGGGATAAAAACGGATAGAAAATCATCACTAGTTTGGTGACAAAAACGGCCAAAAAATCATCACTGTCAGCGATAAAAACCGATAAAAAATCATCACTTCTAGCTATAAAAATGGCAAAAAAATCATTACTGTTACCTATAAAAACAGGTAGAAAACCATCGCTAGCTAAGGGATAAAAACGGATAGAAAATCATCACTAGTTTAGTGACAAAAACGGTCAAAAAATCATCACTGTCAGCGATAAAAACCGATAGAAAATCATCACTGTTAGCGATAAAAACGGCCAAAAAATCATTACTGTTACCAATAAAAACAGGTATAAAATCATCGCTAGTTAAACGATAAAAACGGATAGAAAATCATCACTAGTTTAGTGACAAAAACGGCCAAAAAATCATCACTGTCAGCGATAAAAACCGATAGAAAATCATCACTGTTAGCTATAAAAACGGCTAAAAAATCATTACTGTTACCCATAAAAACAGGTAGAAAATCATCGCTAGCTAAGCGATAAAAACGGATAGAAAATCATCACTAGTTTAGTGACAAAAACGGCCAAAAAATCATCACTGTCAGCGATAAAAACCGATAGAAAATCATCACTGTTAGCTATAAAAACGGCCAAAAAAATCATTACTGTTACCCATAAAAACAGGTAGAAAATCATCGCTAGTTAAGCGATAAAAACGGATAGAAAATCATCACTAGTTTAGTGACAAAAACGGCCAAAAAATCATCACTGTCAGCGATAAAAACCGATAGAAAATCATCACTGTTAGCTATAAAAATGGCAAAAAATCATTACTGTTACCCATAAAAACAGGTAGAAAATCATCGCTAGTTAAGCGATAAAAACGGATAGAAAATCATCACTAGTTTAGTGACAAAAACGGCCAAAAAATCATCACTGTCAGCGATAAAAACCGATAGAAAATCATCACTGTTAGCTATAAAAACGGCTAAAAAATCATTACTGTTACCCATAAAAACAGGTAGAAAATCATCGCTAGTTAAGCGATAAAAACGGATAGAAAATCATCACTAGTTTAGTGACAAAAACGGCCAAAAAATCATCACTGTCAGCGATAAAAACCGATAGAAAATCATCACTGTTAGCTATAAAAACGGCCAAAAAAATCATTACTGTTACCCATAAAAACAGGTAGAAAATCATCGCTAGTTAAGCGATAAAAACGGATAGAAAATCATCACTAGTTTAGTGACAAAAACGGCCAAAAAATCATCACTGTCAGCGATAAAAACCGATAGAAAATCATCACTGTTAGCTATAAAAATGGACAAAAAATCATTACTGTTACCCATAAAAACAGGTAGAAAATCATCGCTAGTTAAGCGATAAAAACGGATAGAAAATCATCACTACGTTAAGAACCGATAGAAATCATCACTGTTAGCTATAAAAATGGCCAAAAAATCATTACTGTTACCTATAAAAACAGGTAGAAAACCATCGCTAGCTAAGGGATAAAAACGGATAGAAAATCATCACTAGTTTAGTGACAAAAACGGTCAAAAAATCATCACTGTCAGCGATAAAAACCGATAGAAAATCATCACTGTTAGCTATAAAAACGGCCAAAAAATCATTACTGTTACCCATAAAAACAGGTAGAAAATCATCGCTAGTTAAGGGATAAAAACGGATAGAAAATCATCACTAGTTTAGTGACAAAAACGGCCAAAAAATCATCATTGTCAGCGTTAAGAACCGATAGAAATCATCACTGTTAGCTATAAAAATGGCCAAAAAATCATTACTGTTACCCATAAAAACAGGTAGAAAATCATCGCTAGTTAAGCGATAAAACTGATAGAAAATCATCACTAGTTTAGTGACAAAAACGGCCAAAAAATCATCATTGTCAGCGATAAGAACCGATAGAAATCATCACTGTTAGCTATAAAAATGGCAAAAAATCATTACTGTTAGCTATAAAAACAGGTAGAAAACCATCGCTAGCTAAGGGATAAAAACGGATAGAAAATAATCACTAGGTTAGTGACAAAAACGGTCAAAAAATCATCACTGTCAGCGATAAAAACCGATAGAAAATCATCACTGTTAGCTATAAAAACGGCCAAAAAATCATTACTGTTACCAATAAAAACAGGTAGAAAATCATCGCTAGTTAAACGATAAAAACGGATTGAAAATCATCACTATTTAGCCATAAAAACCGCTAGAAAATCATCACTAGTTTAGTGACAAAAACGGCTAGAAAATCATTACTACATAATCCATAAAAACCGCTAGATATTCTTCGCTAATTTAGTGATAAAAACTGCTACAAAATCATCACTGTCAGCGATAAAAACCGCTAGAAAATCATCACTATTAGATAATCATCACTAATTTAGCCATAAAATCATTATAGAAAATCATCACTCTTAGCGATAAAATCTGCAGAAAATTATCATTGTTAGCGATAAAAACGGCCAAAAAAATCATTACTGTTACCCATAAAAACAGGTAGAAAATCATCGCTAGTTAAGCGATAAAAACGGCTAGAATATCATCACTACATAAAACCGCTAGAATAACATCACGGTTAGCCATAAAAACCGCTAGAAAATCATCACTAGTTTAGTGTTACCCATAAAAACAGGAAGAAAATCACGATAAAAACGGATAGAAAATCATCACTAGTTTGGTGACAAAAACGGCCAAAAAACCATCACTGTCAGCGATAAAAACCGATAGAAAATTATCACTGTTAGCTATTAAAACGGCTAAAAAATCATTACTGTTACCCATAAAAACAGGTAGAAAATCATCGCTAGCTAAGCGATAAAAACGGATAGAAAATCATCACTAGTTTAGTGACAAAAACGGCCAAAAAATCATCACTGTCAGCGATAAAAACCGATAGAAAATCATCACTGTTAGCTATAAAAACGGCCAAAAAAATCATTACTGTTACCCATAAAAACAGGTAGAAAATCATCGCTAGCTAAGCGATAAAAACGGATAGAAAATCATCACTAGTTTGGTGACAAAAACGGCCAAAAAATCATCACTGTCAGCGATAAAAACCGATAGAAAATCATCACTGTTAGCTATAAAAATGGCTAAAAAATCATTACTGTTACCCATAAAAACAGGTAGAAAATCATCGCTAGCTAAGCGATAAAAACGGATAGAAAATCATCACTAGTTTAGTGACAAAAACGGCCAAAAAATCATCACTGTCAGCGATAAGAAACCGATAGAAAATCATCACTGTTAGCTATAAAAACGGCCAAAAAATCATTACTGTTACCCATAAAAACAGGTAGAAAATCATCGCTAGTTAAGCGATAAAAACGGATAGAAAATCATCACTAGTTTAGTGACAAAAACGGCCAAAAAATCATCACTGTCAGCGATAAAAACCGATAGAAAATTATCACTGTTAGCTATTAAAACGGCTAAAAAATCATTGCTGTAACCCATAAAAACAGGTAGAAAATCATCGCTAGTTAAGCGATAAAAACGGATAGAAAATCATCACTAGTTTAGTGACAAAAACGGCCAAAAAACCATCACGGTCAGCGATAAAAACCGATAGAAAATCATCACTGTTAGCTATAAAAACGGCCAAAAAATCATTACTGTTACCCATAAAAACAGGTAGAAAATCATCGCTAGTTAAGCGATAAAAACGGCTAGAAAATCATCACTAGTTTAGTGACAAAAACGGATAGAAAATCATCACTACATAATCCATAAAAACCGCTTGATTTAGTGATAAAACTGCACTAAAATCATCAATGTCAGCGATAAAAATGAATAAAAAATCATTACTGTTACCCATAAAAACAGGTAGAAAATCATCGCTAGTTAAGCGATAAAAACGGATAGAAAATCATCACTAGTTTAGTGACAAAAACGGCTAGAAAACCATCGCTAGCTAAGGGATAAAAACGGATAGAAAATCATCACTAGTTTAGTGACAAAAACGGTCAAAAAATCATCACTGTCAGCGATAAAAACCGATAGAAAATCATCACTGTTAGCTATAAAAACGGCTAAAAAATCATTACTGTTACCCATAAAAACAGGTAGAAAATCATCGCTAGTTAAGCGATAAAAACGGATAGAAAATCATCACTAGTTTAGTGACAAAAACGGCCAAAAAATCATCACTGTCAGCGATAGAAACCGATAGAAAATCATCACTGTTAGCTATAAAAACGGCCAAAAAAATCATTACTGTTACCCATAAAAACAGGTAGAAAATCATCGCTAGTTAAGCGATAAAAACGGATAGAAAATCATCACTAGTTTAGTGACAAAAACGGCCAAAAAACCATCACTGTCAGCGATAAAAACCGATAGAAAATTATCACTGTTAGCTATTAAAACGGCTAAAAAATCATTGCTGTAACCCATAAAAACAGGTAGAAAATCATCGCTAGTTAAGCGATAAAAACGGATAGAAAATCATCACTAGTTTAGTGACAAAAACGGCCAAAAAACCATCACGGTCAGCGATAAAAACCGATAGAAAATCATCACTGTTAGCTATAAAAACGGCCAAAAAAATCATTACTGTTACCCATAAAAACAGGTAGAAAATCATCGCTAGTTAAGCGATAAAAACGGCTAGAATATCATCACTACGTAAAACCGCTAGAATAACATCACGGTTAGCCATAAAAACCGCTAGAAAATCATCACTAGTTTAGTGACAAAAACGGATAGAAAATCATCACTACATAATCCATAAAAACCGCTTGATTTAGTGATAAAACTGCACTAAAATCATCACTGTCAGCGATAAAAACGGCTAAAAAATCATTACTGTTACCCATAAAAACAGGTAGAAAATCATCGCTAGTTAAGCGATAAAAACGGATAGAAAATCATCACTAGTTTAGTGACAAAAACGGCCAAAAAATCATCATTGTCAGCGTTAAGAACCGATAGAAATCATCACTGTTAGCTATAAAAATGGCCAAAAAATCATTACTGTTACCTATAAAAACAGGTAGAAAACCATCGCTAGCTAAGGGATAAAAACGGATAGAAAATCATCACTAGTTTAGTGACAAAAACGGTCAAAAAATCATCACTGTCAGCGATAAAAACCGATAGAAAATCATCACTGTTAGCTATAAAAACGGCCAAAAAATCATTACTGTTACCAATAAAAACAGGTAGAAAATCATCGCTAGTTAAGGGATAAAAACGGATAGAAAATCATCACTAGTTTAGTGACAAAAACGGCCAAAAAATCATCATTGTCAGCGTTAAGAACCGATAGAAATCATCACTGTTAGCTATAAAAATGGCCAAAAAATCATTACTGTTACCCATAAAAACAGGTAGAAAATCATCGCTAGTTAAGCGATAAAACGGATAGAAAATCATCACTAGTTTAGTGACAAAAACGGCCAAAAAATCATCATTGTCAGCGTTAAGAACCGATAGAAATCATCACTGTTAGCTATAAAAATGGCAAAAAATCATTACTGTTACCTATAAAAACAGGTAGAAAACCATCGCTAGCTAAGGGATAAAAACGGATAGAAAATCATCACTAGTTTAGTGACAAAAACGGTCAAAAAATCATCACTGTCAGCGATAAAAACGGTCAAAAAATCATCACTGTCAGCGATAGAAACCGATAGAAAATCATCACTGTTAGCTATAAAAACGGCCAAAAAATCATTACTGTTACCAATAAAAACAGGTAGAAAATCATCGCTAGTTAAACGATAAAAACGGATTGAAAATCATCACTATAAGATAATCATCACTAATTTAGCCATAAAATCATTATAGAAAATCATCACTGTTAGCGATAAAACCCGCAGAAAATCTTTACTGTTAGCGATAAAAACGGCTAAAAAATCATTGCTGTAACCCATAAAAACAGTAGAAAATCATCGCTAGTTAAGCGATAAAAACGGCTAGAATATCATCACTACGTAAAACCGCTAGAATAACATCACGGTTAGCCATAAAAACCGCTAGAAAATCATCACTAGTTTAGTGACAAAAACGGCTAGAAAATCATTACTACATAATCCATAAAAACCGCTAGATATTCTTCGCTAATTTAGTGATAAAAACTGCTACAAAATCATCACTGTCAGCGATAAAAACCGCTAGAAAATCATCACTATTAGATAATCATCACTAATTTAGCCATAAAATCATTATAGAAAATCATCACTCTTAGCGATAAAATCTGCAGAAAATTATCATTGTTAGCGATAAAAACGGCTAAAAAATCATTACTGTTACCCATAAAAACAAAAAGAAAATCATCGCTAGTTAAGCGATAAAAACGGCTAGAAAATCATCACTAGTTTAGTGACAAAAACGGCTAGAAAATCATTACTACATAAAACCGCTAGAATAACATCACGGTTAGCCATAAAAACCGCTAGAAAATCATCACTAGTTTAGTGTTACCCATAAAAACAGGAAGAAAATCCATAAAAACCGCTAGATATTCTTCGCTAATTTAGTGATAAAAACTGCTACAAAATCATCACTGTCAGCGATAAAAACCGCTAGAAAATCATCACTATTAGATAATCATCACTAATTTAGCCATAAAATCATTATAGAAAATCATCACTCTTAGCGATAAAATCTGCAGAAAATTATCATTGTTAGCGATAAAAACGGCCAAAAAAATCATTGCTGTAACCCATAAAAACAGGTAGAAAATCATCGCTAGTTAAGCGATAAAAACGGATAGAAAATCATCACTAGTTTAGTGTTACCCATAAAAACAGGTAGAAAATCATCGCTAGTTAAGCGATAAAAACGGATAGAAAATCATCACTAGTTTGGTGACAAAAACGGCCAAAAAACCATCACTGTCAGCGATAAAAACCGATAGAAAATTATCACTGTTAGCTATTAAAACGGCTAAAAAATCATTGCTGTAACCCATAAAAACAGGTAGAAAATCATCGCTAGTTAAGCGATAAAAACGGATAGAAAATCATCACTAGTTTAGTGACAAAAACGGCCAAAAAATCATCACTGTCAGCGATAGAAACCGATAGAAAATCATCACTGTTAGCTATAAAAACGGCCAAAAAAATCATTACTGTTACCCATAAAAACAGGTAGAAAATCATCGCTAGTTAAGCGATAAAAACGGATAGAAAATCATCACTAGTTTAGTGACAAAAACGGCCAAAAAACCATCACTGTCAGCGATAAAAACCGATAGAAAATTATCACTGTTAGCTATTAAAACGGCTAAAAAATCATTGCTGTAACCCATAAAAACAGGTAGAAAATCATCGCTAGTTAAGCGATAAAAACCGATAGAAAATCATCACTAGTTTAGTGACAAAAACGGCCAAAAAATCATCACTGTCAGCGATAGAAACCGATAGAAAATCATCACTGTTAGCTATAAAAACGGCCAAAAAAATCATTACTGTTACCCATAAAAACAGGTAGAAAATCATCGCTAGTTAAGCGATAAAAACGGATAGAAAATCATCACTAGTTTAGTGACAAAAACGGCCAAAAAACCATCACTGTCAGCGATAAAAACCGATAGAAAATTATCACTGTTAGCTATTAAAACGGCTAAAAAATCATTGCTGTAACCCATAAAAACAGGTAGAAAATCATCGCTAGTTAAGCGATAAAAACGGATAGAAAATCATCACTAGTTTAGTGACAAAAACGGCCAAAAAACCATCACGGTCAGCGATAAAAACCGATAGAAAATCATCACTGTTAGCTATAAAAACGGCCAAAAAATCATTACTGTTACCCATAAAAACAGGTAGAAAATCATCGCTAGTTAAGCGATAAAAACGGCTAGAATATCATCACTACGTAAAACCGCTAGAATAACATCACTGTTGGCCATAAAAACCGCTAGAAAATCATCACTAGTTTAGTGACAAAAACGGATAGAAAATCATCACTACATAATCCATAAAAACCGCTTGATTTAGTGATAAAACTGCACTAAAATCATCAATGTCAGCGATAAAAACGAATAAAAAATCATTACTGTTACCCATAAAAACAGGTAGAAAATCATCGCTAGTTAAGCGATAAAAACGGATAGAAAATCATCACTAGTTTAGTGACAAAAACGGCCAAAAAATCATCACTGTCAGCGATAGAAACCGATAGAAAATTATCATTGTTAGCGATAAAAACGGCTAAAAAATCATTGCTGTAACCCATAAAAACAGGTAGAAAATCATCGCTAGTTAAGCGATAAAAACGGATAGAAAATCATCACTAGTTTAGTGACAAAAACGGCCAAAAAACCATCACGGTCAGCGATAAAAACCGATAGAAAATCATCACTGTTAGCTATAAAAACGGCCAAAAAATCATTACTGTTACTTATAAAAACAGGTAGAAAACCATCGCTAGCTAAGGGATAAAAACGGATAGAAAATCATCACTAGTTTAGTGACAAAAACGGTCAAAAAATCATCACTGTCAGCGATAAAAACCGATAGAAAATCATCACTATTAGCTATAAAAACGGCAAAAAAATCATTACTGTTACCAATAAAAACAGGTAGAAAATCATCGCTAGTTAAACGATAAAAACGGATTGAAAATCATCACTATTAGATAATCATCACTAATTTAGCCATAAAATCATTATAGAAAATCATCACTGTTAGCTATAAAAATGGACAAAAAATCATTACTGTTACCCATAAAAACAGGTAGAAAATCATCGCTAGTTAAGCGATAAAAACGGCTAGAATATCATCACTACGTAAAACCGCTAGAATAACATCACGGTTAGCCATAAAAACCGCTAGAAAATCATCACTAGTTTAGTGACAAAAACGGATAGAAAATCATCACTACATAATCCATAAAAACCGCTTGATTTAGTGATAAAACTGCACTAAAATCATCACTGTCAGCGATAAAAACGGCTAAAAAATCATTACTGTTACCCATAAAAACAGGTAGAAAATCATCGCTAGTTAAGCGATAAAAACGGATAGAAAATCATCACTAGTTTAGTGACAAAAACGGCCAAAAAATCATCATTGTCAGCGTTAAGAACCGATAGAAATCATCACTGTTAGCTATAAAAATGGCCAAAAAATCGTAACTGTTACCTATAAAAACAGGTAGAAAACCATCGCTAGCTAAGGGATAAAAACGGATAGAAAATCATCACTAGTTTAGTGACAAAAACGGTCAAAAAATCATCACTGTCAGCGATAAAAACCGATAGAAAATCATCACTGTTAGCTATAAAAACGGCCAAAAAATCATTACTGTTACCAATAAAAACAGGTAGAAAATCATCGCTAGTTAAGGGATAAAAACGGATAGAAAATCATCACTAGTTTAGTGACAAAAACGGCCAAAAAATCATCATTGTCAGCGTTAAGAACCGATAGAAATCATCACTGTTAGCTATAAAAATGGCCAAAAAATCATTACTGTTACCAATAAAAACAGGTAGAAAATCATCGCTAGTTAAACGATAAAAACGGATTGAAAATCATCACTATAAGATAATCATCACTAATTTAGCCATAAAATCATTATAGAAAATCATCACTGTTAGCGATAAAACCCGCAGAAAATCTTTACTGTTAGCGATAAAAACGGCTGAAAAATCATTGCTGTAACCCATAAAAACAAGTAGAAAATCATCGCTAGTTAAGCGATAAAAACGGCTAGAATATCATCACTACGTAAAACCGCTATAATAACATCACGGTTAGCCATAAAAACCGCTAGAAAATCATCACTAGTTTAGTGACAAAAACGGCTAGAAAATCATTACTACATAATCCATAAAAACCGCTAGATATTCTTCGCTAATTTAGTGATAAAAACTGCTACAAAATCATCACTGTCAGCGATAAAAACCGCTAGAAAATCATCACTATTAGATAATCATCACTAATTTAGCCATAAAATCATTATAGAAAATCATCACTCTTAGCGATAAAATCTGCAGAAAATTATCATTGTTAGCGATAAAAACGGCTAAAAAATCATTACTGTTACCCATAAAAACAAAAAGAAAATCATCGCTAGTTAAGCGATAAAAACGGCTAGAATATCATCACTACATAAAACCGCTAGAATAACATCACGGTTAGCCATAAAAACCGCTAGAAAATCATCACTAGTTTAGTGACAAAAACGGCTAGAAAATCATTACTACATAATCCATAAAAACCGCTAGATATTCTTCGCTAATTTAGTGATAAAAACTGCTACAAAATCATCACTGTCAGCGATAAAAACCGCTAGAAAATCATCACTATTAGATAATCATCACTAATTTAGCCATAAAATCATTATAGAAAATCATCACTCTTAGCGATAAAATCTGCAGAAAATTATCATTGTTAGCGATAAAAACGGCCAAAAAAATCATTGCTGTAACCCATAAAAACAGGTAGAAAATCATCGCTAGTTAAGCGATAAAAACGGATAGAAAATCATCACTAGTTTAGTGACAAAAACGGCCAAAAAATCATCACTGTCAGCGATAGAAACCGATAGAAAATCATCACTGTTAGCTATAAAAACGGCCAAAAAAATCATTACTGTTACCCATAAAAACAGGTAGAAAATCATCGCTAGTTAAGCGATAAAAACGGATAGAAAATCATCACTAGTTTGGTGACAAAAACGGCCAAAAAACCATCACTGTCAGCGATAAAAACCGATAGAAAATTATCACTGTTAGCTATTAAAACGGCTAAAAAATCATTGCTGTAACCCATAAAAACAGGTAGAAAATCATCGCTAGTTAAGCGATAAAAACGGATAGAAAATCATCACTAGTTTAGTGACAAAAACGGCCAAAAAATCATCACTGTCAGCGATAGAAACCGATAGAAAATCATCACTGTTAGCTATAAAAACGGCTAGAAAATCATCACTAGTTTAGTGACAAAAACGGCCAAAAAACCATCACTGTCAGCGATAAAAACCGATAGAAAATTATCACTGTTAGCTATTAAAACGGCTAAAAAATCATTGCTGTAACCCATAAAAACAGGTAGAAAATCATCGCTAGTTAAGCGATAAAACGGATAGAAAATCATCACTAGTTTAGTGACAAAAACGGCCAAAAAATCATCACTGTCAGCGATAGAAACCGATAGAAAATCATCACTGTTAGCTATAAAAACGGCCAAAAAAATCATTACTGTTACCCATAAAAACAGGTAGAAAATCATCGCTAGTTAAGCGATAAAAACGGATAGAAAATCATCACTAGTTTAGTGACAAAAACGGCCAAAAAACCATCACTGTCAGCGATAAAAACCGATAGAAAATTATCACTGTTAGCTATTAAAACGGCTAAAAAATCATTGCTGTAACCCATAAAAACAGGTAGAAAATCATCGCTAGTTAAGCGATAAAAACGGATAGAAAATCATCACTAGTTTAGTGACAAAAACGGCCAAAAAACCATCACGGTCAGCGATAAAAACCGATAGAAAATCATCACTGTTAGCTATAAAAACGGCCAAAAAATCATTACTGTTACCCATAAAAACAGGTAGAAAATCATCGCTAGTTAAGCGATAAAAACGGCTAGAATATCATCACTACGTAAAACCGCTAGAATAACATCACTGTTGGCCATAAAAACCGCTAGAAAATCATCACTAGTTTAGTGACAAAAACGGATAGAAAATCATCACTACATAATCCATAAAAACCGCTTGATTTAGTGATAAAACTGCACTAAAATCATCAATGTCAGCGATAAAAACGAATAAAAAATCATTACTGTTACCCATAAAAACAGGTAGAAAATCATCGCTAGTTAAGCGATAAAAACGGATAGAAAATCATCACTAGTTTAGTGACAAAAACGGCCAAAAAATCATCATTGTCAGCGTTAAGATCCGATAGAAATCATCACTGTTAGCTATAAACATGGCCAAAAAATCATAACTGTTACCTATAAAAACAGGTAGAAAACCATCGCTAGCTAAGGGATAAAAACGGATAGAAAATCATCACTAGTTTAGTGACAAAAACGGTCAAAAAATCATCACTGTCAGCGATAAAAACCGATAGAAAATCATCACTGTTAGCTATAAAAACGGCCAAAAAATCATTACTGTTACCAATAAAAACAGGTAGAAAATCATCGCTAGTTAAGGGATAAAAACGGATAGAAAATCATCACTAGTTTAGTGACAAAAACGGCCAAAAAATCATCATTGTCAGCGTTAAGAACCGATAGAAATCATCACTGTTAGCTATAAAAATGACCAAAAAATCATTACTGTTACCCATAAAAACAGGTAGAAAATCATCGCTAGTTAAGCGATAAAACTGATAGAATATCATCACTAGTTTAGTGACAAAAACGGCCAAAAAATCATCATTGTCAGCGTTAAGAACCGATAGAAATCATCACTGTTAGCTATAAAAATGGCAAAAAATCATTACTGTTACCTATAAAAACAGGTAGAAAACCATCGCTAGCTAAGGGATAAAAACGGATAGAAAATCATCACTAGTTTAGTGACAAAAACGGTCAAAAAATCATCACTGTCAGCGATAAAAACCGATAGAAAATCATCACTGTTAGCTATAAAAACGGCCAAAAAATCATAACTGTTACCTATAAAAACAGGTAGAAAACCATCGCTAGCTAAGGGATAAAAACGGATAGAAAATCATCACTAGTTTAGTGACAAAAACGGTCAAAAAATCATCACTGTCAGCGATAAAAACCGATAGAAAATCATC
The DNA here is from genome assembly GCF_017639315.1 of Drosophila ananassae. NCBI lineage: Eukaryota > Metazoa > Arthropoda > Insecta > Diptera > Drosophilidae > Drosophila > Drosophila ananassae. The sequence goes on from NW_025319123.1 coordinate 21,837, forward strand.
ACTGTTAGCTATAAAAACGGCCAAAAAATCATTACTGTTACCCATAAAAACAGGTAGAAAATCATCGCTAGTTAAGCGATAAAACTGATAGAATATCATCACTATTAGATAATCATCACTAATTTAGCCATAAAATCATTATAGAAAATCATCACTCTTAGCGATAAAATCTGCAGAAAATTATCATTGTTAGCGATAAAAACGGCTAAAAAATCATAACTGTTACCCATAAAACCAGGTAGAAAATCATCGCTAGTTAAGCGATAAAAACGGCTAGAATATCATCACTACGTAAAACCGCTAGAATAACATCACGGTTAGCCATAAAAACCGCTAGAAAATCATCACTAGTTTAGTGACAAAAACGGCTAGAAAATCATCACTACATAATCCATAAAAACCGCTAGATATTCTTCGCTAATTTAGTGATAAAAACTGCTACAAAATCATCACTGTCAGCGATAAAAACCGCTAGAAAATCATCACTAATATAGCCATAAAATCATTATAGAAAATCATCACTCTTAGCGATAAAATCTGCAGAAAATCATTACTAAAAACGGCTAAGAAATTATTACTGTTACCGATAAAAACAGGAAGAAAATCATCGCTAGTTAAGCGATAAAAACGGCTAGAATATCATCACTACATAAAACCGCTAGAATAACATCACGGTTAGCCATACAAACCGCTAGAAAATTATCACTAGTTTAGTGGCAAAAACCGATAGAAAATCATCACTGTTAGCTATAAAAACGGCCAAAAAAATCATTACTGTTACCCATAAAAACAGGTAGAATATCATCGCTAGTTAAACGATAAAAACGGATTGAAAATCATCACTAGTTTAGTGACAAAAACGGCCAAAAAATCATCATTGTCAGCGATAAAAACCGCTAGAAAATCATCACTATTAGATAATCATCACTAATTTAGCCATAAAATCATTATAGAAAATCATCACTGTTAGCGATAAAACCCGCAGAAAATCATTACTGTTAGCGATAAAAACGACTAAAAAATCATTACTGTAACCCATAAAAACAGGTAGAAAATCATCGCTAGTTACGCGATAAAAACGGATAAAAAATCATCACTAGTTTAGTGGCAAAAACGGCCAAAAAATCATCACTGTCAGCGATAAAAACCGATAGAAAATCATCAATGTTAGCTATAACAACGGCCAAAAAAATCATTACTGTTACCCATTAAAACAGGTAGAGAGTCATCGCTAGTTAAGCGATAAAAGCGGATAGAAAATCATCACTAGTTTAGTGACAAAAACGGCCAAAAAATCATCACTGTCAGCGATAAAAACGATTAGAGCCATAAAAACCGCTAGAAAATCACCGCTAGTAAGCGATAAATACGGCTAGAAAATCAATACTACATAATCCATAAAAACCGCTAGATATTCTTCGCTAATTTAGTGATAAAAACTGCTACAAAATCATCACTGTCAGCGATAAAAACCGCTTGAAAATCATCACTATTAGATAATCATCACTAATATAGCCATAAAATCATTATAGAAAATCATCACTCTTAGCGATAAAATCTGCAGAAAATCATCATTGTTAGCGATAAAAACGGCTAAGAAATCATTACTGTTACCGATAAAAACAGGAAGAAAATCATCGCTAGTTAAGCGATAAAAACGGCTAGAATATCATCACTACATAAAACCGCTAGAATAACATCACGGTTAGCCATACAAACCGCTGGAAAATTATCACTAGTTTAGTGGCAAAAACGGCTAGAAAATCATCACTACATAATCCATAAAAACGGCTAGATATTCATCGGTAATTTGGTGATAAAAACTGCTACAAAATCATCACTGTCAGCGATAAAAACGGCTAAAAAATCATCACTGTAAGCGATAAAAACGGGTAGAAAATCACCACTGTTAGCCATAAAAACCGCTTCAAAATCTTCGCTAGTTTAGTGATAAAAATGGCTAGAAAATCATCACTACATAATCCATAAAAACCGCTAGATATTTATCGCTAATTTACTGATAAAAACTTTTGCTAAATCATCACTGTCAGCGTGAAAACGGCTAGAAAATCATCAGTGTTGGCCATAAAACCACTAGACAATCATCGGTAGTTTAGTGATAAAAACGGCTAGATAATCATCACTAATTTAGCCATAAAATCTTCATAGAAAATCATCACTGTTAGGGATAAAACCCGCAGAAAATCATCAGTTAGCGAAAAAACCGCTAGAATAACATCACTTTTAGCCATAAAAGCCGCTAGAAAATCATCACTAGTTTAGTGACAAAAACGGCTAGGAAATCATCACTACATAAGTTTCAACTCGATAAGTTTCAACTCGATAGCTTTAAAACTGAGAGACTAGTTTGCGAAGAAACCGACAGACAGACAGACAGGCGGACATGCTTATATCGACTAGGGAGGTGATCCTGATCAAGAATATATATACTTTATAGGGTTGGAGATGTCTCCTTCACTGCGTTGCTCACTTTTGACCAAAATTATAATACCCTCTGCAAGGGTATAAAAAGTAAATGAGACCGAAAGAACAAATATAAGGTAGAACAAGGAATATTTCCTAAATATGATGGCCAACTTAAAACTTAAATAAAAAAAAAGGAAATTTTAAAATAATTTTAGAACCTCTAGTCCAAGTCGCTCGACCCAGTTCGTTGGCAAGTTTTCACTCAAGTTCGAGCACATGTTCGTTTATACGTTCGATGTAATTTCTATCTAATTATGTTTTAATATAAAGGTCTAATTTGTTTGTTGTTTTGAAAAGCCAATTCCTATAATCATCTTACCTTTAGTGGTGTTAGCTTATTTGGTGCCCACGCTTATGTGGTACCACATACAAATATTTCCATTATTATTATGTTTATTTTAGTATTTACTCCATACAATAAGATATAGTTGGCATGTACGGTTTAGGGCGAAAGCAAATTTTTATTGTATTTCTTTTAGTGGTTAAATAAATTTTTATAGTGTGCTAAGTAATTCTGTTTTTGACCCGACATAACATGTCCCCTTGAGACCGCTGAGGTAGGGGCTATTAGTGACATCATGGGTTCGGTCTCCATAATTTTGATAGCCACAGGTTGGGTGGGAAAACCAAGCCTCGCAATATCTGAGGTCTTGGGCGCTCCACGGTAGAGCCCGATGCGAATGAACCATCATATCTATCTTCCCTGAATCAATTCTCCAGATGGCCGAGATGAGTATCTGACCTCTTACCAAGAGAAGCTTGCCCCATGCACGCAGTTTTTATACCCTTGGAGAGGGTTTTATAATTTTGGTCAAAAGTATGCAACGCAGTGAAGGAGACATCTCCGACCCTATAAAGTATATATATTTATGATCAGGATCACCTCCTGAGTCGATATAAGCATGTCCATCTTTCCGTCTGTCCGTCTGTCTGATGGTTTCTACGCAAACTAGTCTCTCAGTTTTAAAGCTATCGTATTGAAACTTTGCACACATCCTTCTCTTCCTTGCAGGTAGTACATAAAACGGAAAGGCCGGGATCGGTCGACTATATCCTATAGCTGCCATATAACTGATTGATCGGAAATGCCATTACTTTGCTGTTTTAGAGGGTCCTTGCAGAGGGTATATAATTTTTGTCAAAAATGTGCAACGCAGTGAAGGAGACATCTCCGACCCTATAAAGTATTTATATTCTTGATCAGGATCACCTCCTGAGTCGCTATAAGCATGTCCGCATGTCCGTCTGTCCGTCTGTCTGTCGGTTTCTTAGCAAACTAGTCTCTCAGTTTTAAAGCTATCGAGTTGAAACTTTGCACACATCCTTCTTTTTCTTTCAGGTAGTACATAAGTCGGAACGGTCGGGATCGGTCGACTATATCGTATGGCTGCCATATAACTGTTTGATCGGAAATGCCATAACTTTGATGTTTTTTTAAGTTAGAGGGTTGGGACTTTGTACAGATTCCATTTTGGGCAAAATAATCTTATTTGCCAAAATATCATAGGGATCGGCCAACTATATCCAATAGCCGCCATATAACTGAACGATCGGAAATCGAACAACCTTAACTGCAAGGGTATATCAACTTCGGCCCCGCCCGAAGTTAGCTTTCCTTTCTTGTTTTTTGTTGATAATGAGCAAAAGGCACCTTGGGGGCGTGGCAAGAACACCACCCCATTAACTGGCAAGCCAGAGCCGGAAGATTTGATATATTGCGTGCGGCACCCCTCTCAAATTTGACACCTCGCCTAGGAGTTGAAGATCGTATCATATACTGCTTTCAGCACCCAAGCCTCATTGTTACAAATGGCGCCCAACTTTAGGGCCACGTTATGCAACGTAGCTCACCATTACAACTACTCATTTTGGCCAGAGTTTTCAAACAGACCTCACATTAGGAGAAATCAATTAATTAATTGTTTCATATATCCACAAATGCAATTTGATCTCGTTTTGTAGCTCATGCTATGTTCAACCTCGTTCGAAATTAGATCGCATAGTAACCGGATAGACCAAGTACTGAGAGGGCCACGGTTTGACCTAAACTCGAGGTAGTGCAAAAAAAAAACATATTCTTTTAGAATACCCTCTAGCTACATCAGGTCCATGGTTTTGTTATCATACGCATAGAAATTGCAGGCATTCATGGGCTACTTATAACCGCATTGCCTGACCACGGATGATATTAGAACGCAGTGAACTTCTCAAATTAAAAATAGAAAAGTAGCAGCATTAGTTTTCTAAAAAAAAGTCGCTTTGGAATTGCAGCAATTATTTTCATGATGAAGTATTAGCTGACCACGAAATAATGGAAAAACAAAGTTTTTAGTGCAGTTTACGAAGCTTGGATTATAGGCTAACCGCTGTCGGAAAGCAGCATTTTTTGTTGGTGTGAGTGAACAAGCAACAGGTGTTAGGCGTCACTCACGTGATTTTTTTCATTCTTCTTTTCTTTTCCTTCGCATGCAGGTCTTATCTCAAGGGGTGTAGTTATGTGGTGCATGGCATAACGCCCAGTGTCATAGCGCCTACGGACACTTTTTGAAAGTGTCATATCGCCCGCGGGCGCTATGTCACTTTTCTTTTGGGCCTTATGACACTATGAGAAGTGCATTAACGCCCGAACCTAATAATAATGAAATCGCGCGATTTTTATGTAAAACAACTTTTGCTTGCGCTTTTAATAAAGTAAATTTAAATACAAAATTGTGTTAACATGTCATTTATTTACCTGCAATATGGGCAGAGCAATAGAGACTTCGCCGCTTTTATTTTCATCACTTTGTAGCACTCAAAACATATTTTGAAGTGGCTACTAGATAATAGTACCACATCACGCGGAGAGTCAAGGCAAATTATACATTTAAGAACTTCAACCATTTGACTGAAGTGTAAAGTATTGTCCTCATCTTAATTTCAGTATTACCTGAGCATGACTGCTCTTCAAATGTGGTGTCCCACCTAATCAAATCATTTTTTTGATTAGGCTGCCAATAAACTCGTTTAATGATATTGTTGCTCTCTCCAAGTCCCTGAGAAGTCTTCTATTTTGTTGTCCTTGACTCTCTGCTTTTTTCGCTTTGTGCGGTTAAGTCGCCATCCAGAGCATTAGCTAAAATTACGCTTGTAGCATAGTCCTCATCTCGAATAACTTTGAGGAATTGGTCGAAGCGGCCATGCTATTGCAATTTCCGAGCTAATGCAGCGTTGAAGGACTCCAATGAGCTTGTTCTTCGCACAACCTGAGCGCGCACAGAGAATACATAAAAACAAGAAAGGAAAGCTAACTTCGGGCGGAGCCGAAGTTGATATACCCTTGCAGTTCAGTCGCAGTCCGCTAGGTGGCGCCAAGCATCTTATATTATTAGATATATAGCGGATCGTATATAGTCGGCCGATCCTTATGAAATTTGGCAGATCAGATTGTTTTTCCCAAAATAGAATCTGTACCAAATCCCATCTTTCTAACTTAAAAAACACCAAAGTTATGCCGATTTCGATCGTTCTAAGACAGCTATAGGATATAGTCAGCCGATCCTTCTGAAATTTGTACATAAGATATTCTGGTCAAATATAACATGTGTGGAATGTCCCAACCCTTTAACTTAGAAAACACCAAAGTTATGGCATTTCCGATCAATCAGTTATATGGCAGCTATAGGATATAGTCGACCGATCCCGGCCGTTCCGACTTATATACTGCAAAGGAAAGAAGGATGTGTGCAAAGTTTCAACTCGATAGCTATAAAACTGAGAGACTATTTTGCGTAGAAATAGACAGACGGACAGACGGACATGCTCATATCGACTCAGGAGGTGATCCTGATCAAGAATATATATACTTTATAGGGTCGGAGATCTCTCCTTCACTGCGTTGCACACTTTTGACCAAAATTATAATACCCTCTGCAAGGGTATAATAATATTAAAAAAGAAAAATAATCTTACTTTACCCATCCATTCCTTTTCAAAGTAATTTAAAAAACGTTTCAAAATGTCGTGCCTGTTTTTTGACAGCTCCAACAATTGGTCCTTAAAAATTGTAAACTTTCCTGAATTTTCGGACGCTGAATTAATGGCAAGCTGAGAAACGTCCTGTACCATTTGTAGCAGTCCGTATTTTTTAACATTGCTCCAAAATTAGGAATTTTTAAGCTGTTGCGCCTCAAAGCTTGACAGTAATGAAACCAGCAGCCATTTATCATTGCCGTTGGGAACACAGTTTTTAAAGCTTTTCTGAAAGCTATCTCATAATCTGTCGTAAAACTTTTCGGCTGAAACTTAAAAAAGTTGGCATTCCAAAATGCGAACAGGTGCTCGAAGACCTCTCTTGTCTTTCTCATCATCAAAATGTAAATAAATGGAAAAGTCTGCAAATAGAATAAAAATGGACATGAACTTATTTGGTTAAATGTCACACAAACTGTACACACTTACATGGTTTCTGAATTGATAATGAACAATTAGCAATTGTTTAAAGCCGCAAGAAGGCACCGTATCGATTGTTCCATCTATGAAAAAGTGGCGTTCTCCTGGCCTACTTTCAATATTCTGCACAATGCTTGGCGATAGGAAAATGCAATAAGCAACGTTTTGTTCCCTATAGTGGACCTATAAAAAGGTAGCTGATTTTGCTTAGAATTTCCATATTCTTCCTGGAAAACGTCATCTTTAAATAGCAATTTGACTTCACTTGGCGACCTGGGGTTTTGCATCGCGTTTTTACTCCGGATCTAAACAATTAACAAATAGGAAAAGTAACTGAAGAAGCCGCTTCTCAGCTTTTGATGCATTTTTCGTAGAAGATGTCGCGCACGCCTCTTTTTAAATTTTTTTGCTTACATTGACTTTTGACATTGTTAATTAGCTCTAGTCTTTTTATTAGGTCTTGGGGAGAATCATGGCTGTGGCTGCTCTCGAGACTCATTTGAGTACACACACCACTATTGGATAATGCCACTGAAACACTACAGTCTTTTATGTAGAAAATATAACGCGAACTTTCCTTCAAAATACTTTTAATTTTAAGCAATTGTTTCTGGCTTGTAAGAAGCAGCAACTTAGAATTGTTTCTATGTCCAGGTACAATTTTAAATTCATAGCAAGATTCCATTTCACGTGCACTTAGTTTCGAGATCAATCGCAAAATGAATAGAATATTATTGTGCCAAAAACATGTAAAGCGCGATTGCAAACGAGATAACACATTAAACTGTATTATTAAAAACGGTGCTTTCATTGATTCTTGATAAACTTTGCAAGTTTTAAGAAGGGCGTTATGACACAGGTTGAACATGTCATAAGACCCACGGGCGCTGTGACATTTTCGGTGCGGGCGATATGACACTTTTAAAAGTGTCAGTACGCCCGCGGGCGCTATGGCACATTTGTTTGGGCGTTATGACATGCACCCGTAGTTATTCTCAGGGTCAATTATTCTATGATATATTTGTCGTTTGCGATTTTAGTTTTTTTTCGGTTTTGGCCGTGATTTAAAAAAAAAGAGAACAAAAAATTTATATTTTTTAAGTCAGATCAAACCCTTAGCGAATCTAGGTCAACTTCTGGGGGGTTCGATCAAACCGAAATTGAGATAGGTCAGTACTGTATTGGTTCGAGTAAACTGTTGTGGGAAGCAAAAGAATCAGCTGATTCAACGGAAAGTTCATCGACCTTTTCGTTCGGTGAAATCCCATATTACATCTGTTTGAATTCCTTGTTTTCGTTATTATTTAGGGTATTCTAATTTTGGTCAAAAGTGTGCAACGCAGTAAAGGAGACATCTCCGACCCCATAAAGTATATATATTCTTGATCAGGATTACCTCCTGAGTCGATATAAGCATGTCCGTCTGTCTGTCTGTCCACCTGTCCGTCTGTCTGTCGGCTTCTATGCAAACTAGTTTCTCAGTTTTAGAGCTGTCGTGTTGAAACTTTGCACACATCTTTCTTTTTCGTTTAGGAAGTACTTTCTGTGGATTCCATTTTGGGCAATATAATCCGATCTGCCAAATTTTATAAGGATCGGCCGACTATATCCTATAGACGCCATATATCTGAACGATCGGAAATGGAACAACCTTAACTGCAAGGGTATATCAACTTTGGCTCCGCCCGAAGTTTGGTTTCCTTTCTTGTTTTTACTTCCACTCTTTCAATAGCCCCCACACTTCAATGGGAAGTATTGGATGGCCTTCACGGTAGCGACCACTTCCGAATTTTAATCACTATGGGCAGCAACGCAATGTATGTATAGATGCGACTGCGAGGGGGTGAAGACCGAATTAGAATACAAACGCGGGAGCGCGGCTCAACGTTTGATGCTGCGGAGCGATCGAGAGAGCCCGGGAGAGAGTGAGACAAACGCTAGTGCATGACGGCAGATCGATTGCACGAGAGCGGGCCACGCGAACATATATCTAAAAGAAAGTGACGTCACGAACTCAATAAATTATTGCCGGTCAAACTTTTTTCCGGCAGCATCATGAAGGGGCAGCAGACACAATTTGTTGACTGGCCGTCTCGTAGCTCCTGGCGAGGGTGACGGAAATGGTCGTCAGAGATGACGGAGTGGAGGACGCCGTCCTCAGCAGCGCTACCCGACACACTCCGTCATCTCCAACGACCATTTCCGTCACCCTCGCCAGGGGCCACTTCATTGGAGGCAAGTTTTCGTCCTTCGCCAGCACGATGTCATTTACTGCTATGCCTTGACCAGGGATGCGCCATTTGGACCGTTGCTGCAACAGGGTTAAAATTCTCCTTCCATCTAGACCAGAAACACTGCTGAAGAAAGACGACGCGTTGCCAAGCATCTAGCCGATTTATGTTGAAGTTCGTCAGGTCTGGCTCACTGAAACTAGAAGGAGGCCCTCCGTGCAGAAAATGATTAGGAGTCAGGACATCCAGATCAGCAGGATTTTTAGAGAGAGGGACTAATGGCCTCGAATTAATCACTCCAGCAATATTGTACACCGGCGTCTGCAAATCGTCGGCCTTTAGTACAGCCGAGCCCGCGACTCTATAAAAATTATACTTGGCGATCTCAACAGCAGCTTCCCACAAGCCGCTAAAGTGGGAGAGAACGGGGAGGGATAAACTTCCACTCAATGGATTAGCTCGTCCCTAAGAAATAGTCTCTTTAATTCGCTCAACTGATTTTTGGCTCCAACGAATTTGGTGGCGTTGTCGGACCAGATCTGTCGAAGCTTCTTCCTGATAGAAATAAACCTTCTCAGTGCGTGCAGAAAGGCGGCGGTGGACAGATCCCTCACCAGCTCTAAATGGACGGCCTGTGTCGTGAAACAAATGAAGACGCTAATGTAACATTTTATGGGAGCCTTGTTGCGAACCTCCGACTTATAGAAGAAAGGACCGCAAAAATCGATGCCGGTTACATCAAAGACTTGGTAACCTTCCACTCTCTCCTTCGGAAGATCGCCCATTACATGCTCCAAAAAACGAGGTTTCGTCAGAAAGCATCTCACACATTTATTTGTCGCCTTGAGCACAGCTTTTCTCCCACAATCGGCAAATACTGAGAACGTATCATCGCCAATAACAATCGAGGTCCAGCGTGCCGGTTGTGCTGGCAGTCATGAAAGCTAAAGATTATGCTTCGCGTTACAGGATGGCTCCTGGGCAAGATTACTGGGTGACGACCATCGTAATCCAAGGATGAATTTTTGAGATGCCCGTCTACTCGAAGCAATCCAAACTAATCCAAAAAGGGAGATAACGAAGTCAGCGAACTGGAGAAGGAAACCATTTCCTTTGTGTGCAACGTCCTTATTTCATTCACAAATGAGCGCGCTGAACTGCCACAAAAGCATGCGAGTCCCCGCCTTGAGATCACGAACGGTAATTTATTTATGCCGAAACCGTCTTCCAAACGAGGGACATTTATAAACATACGCAAACACTCGCTGAAGAGCTGGAAAGGAGTAAACGTACTTGCATGTCGCCACGAGGTCTGTATATGGCGATTTCACCAACAAAATTGAAGAGCGAAGCTCTAAAGCTGGCTTCTCGACTACTACCGTCACAGGCCAGTGCTCCTGTGTTTAACAGATAGGGCGGCCCCTGACACCATAACCTGGATCCGATCAACTCAGTAGGAAGGGCTCCACGAGACAAGATGTCTGCTGGATTTTCCAACGTAAGCACATATCGCCACTCCATGGAACTCGTCAGATTTTGAATGGTTGACACGCGGTTAGCGACAAAAACGTTAAACCTGGCAGGCTTATCTCGAATTCACGATAGCACAGCTGAAGAGTCGCACCAACAAAAATACTTCCTTTCGTAAGCGCCTAGACTGTGAACCTCTGCCATCATTCTCGCCAACAACTCAGCTCCAGCCAGCTCCAACTTCGGCACAGTTAACGTCTCAAGGGGCGATACTCGAGACTTCGCACATAGAAAGCGGCTCTCATCCCCTGGCGACCTCGAAACTATGTAGAGACATGCTCCGTAGGCTTCAATGCTGGCGTCACAAAATCCATAAATCTCCACGAGTGCTCCAGACTAAAGTGCCAGCCGAGGAAATACTGCACGTTGGGTGTGACTGAAGCTCCAGCAGATCTCCTGCCGCTCGGTGTAAAAACCCTGAGGTAAGCTTTCATCCCAAGAAAGATGCTCTCGGCACAGTTTCTGAAAGAATATTTTTGCTTTAGTAACCACTGGACCAACAAGGCCCAGCGGATCGTATAACCGCGCTATTGATGACAGGACGGAACGTCGAGACGGCTTCGAAGTGGACTGAAGAGAAGGAAAAGGAAAAGTCCAATTGGTGGAAGGATCCCAAGCCAATCCTAACGTTTTCGTGATGTTGCTGCCATCATCATAAGTTAGATAAGACTCCCGATCCTCTTTAGGCACGCCGTCCAACACGCCAGAGATATTGGAGCACCATTTCCGCAGTTGAAATTCGCCCTTGGGCAGAAGCGCTGAAATCTGCCCTAAAATGCCAACAACCTCCTCCTTGGAGCTGCCACCAGAAATAAGATCATCGCTCGCATGGATAGATAGGACGCAGGCTTTGTTCCATATGTAACAGTGTACAATTTGTATGTTTGTAGCTCCTCCAGAGGGGAATCTCGCCACAGAATGCACTGCAAGAAGCTGTCAGACGACGCCATCCTCACACAATGGTACATCTTACAAATGTCGCCAGTCAGCACTACCGGATGCGAAGAAAACCTCAGCAGGATGTGAAAAAGCTTAGGTTGGATGACCGGCCCAGCCATTAATATATCATTCAAAGAATAACCGGAGGTGGTAACAGCGGAACCGTCGAACACCACTCTAAGTTTCGTCGTGGTGCTGTCCTTCTTTGTAAAGTCACCACCTTCTAACCGCACGAAGTTTTCAACAAAGTGACTCTCGCAATCCAGTTCTTCCTTTGACTCCTTCACAATCGGATCGGTGCAGGTTTCCACTTCCCAGAACTGTCGAAGAAGTTGATCGAGCTGCTCATCTAAAGGCCCCTTTGGGCAGATCAGTCCCGACCGCTCAGCAGCCATGAGATCCTTGCCATTGTCAGGACCTCCGCCTCCACAACCAACCCAACCGAGCCGAGTTTTTTGGATTGAGGGCAAACCAGGAGACAAATGAATTTGCCCGACACAAAGCAGCTCGTAAAATAATCCAGCTCCAATTAGCAAATCAACTCGCTGCGGCTGGTGAAATTGAGGATCTGCTAACTTTACTTTGGCAGGAATTTTCCAAGAGCTGACGTCTAATGCAAAATTGGGCTGAAGGTCAGTGATGTTGGAGGCTACGATCGCAGTTACTTGCGCCGAGTAGTCAGAGCATTGGGATTGCAAGCTGACTTGCACAGAAAACCCATCGGTAAAAAACCCTTCGTCACCTATACCGGATACGGAAACCGGAGACCTTATCTTCCGCAGCTGCAGCTGTTCCACCAGCCTAGATGCACCTGCGAGCCAGAATCGAGCAGCGCTCGGCAGGGCAGTAGCACTCCGGAGCGGTTCCTGACCAAAATATTGGGAGTGGCTAGCAGCACCACATCGCCAAAACGGCTACAAGAGAATTGACGGGAGCGGACGCTGACCGAGAAACAGCGTCGCCAGATGCAGAAACCTCGGGAGAGGAGTGTTGGCCTTGAGCTGGCGAATTTCTATCAAAATGCAGCAAACTATGATGCCTGCGTCCACAAGCACGTCAGCTTGACGAATTGCAATGCCGAGATAGGTGCCCAGCTCCAAGGCACTTCCGGCATAAATCCAATCGCCTAACTTCGCCTAAACGATCCTCAGGCGACAAGCTTAAAAACTTTGGACAGGAGTTTATCACGTTAGAATGGCATCACAGATCATGCATGCGGAAGAGTTTGTGATCACAAATGCAGAGTTACCTGGATTTTTGTCCGTGAGCTCCAACGATCGAACAGTCTCCAAGGCAGATTCACGAAGGCAGGACCGCAACCGTTGAAGCTTCTCGACCCGACTAATGAATGGGTTTGTGTCCACCATGGCGGAGAACAGTGACCGAAATTCAAGCCACTCCGCATAACCTCCACTAAAAAAGGGCAGTGGCAGTGGCGGCAAAGCCTGAAAGGTTCTGCCAAACGATGGATCGAAATTGGTGGCAGAAGATGCGTTGATCAGCGTCAAACTCGCCGCCAACATACTGGAGCGCCTCATAATCTCCTGATCCAGGATTAAGCGTGCCTCCCTCGCCGCATCGTTGAAGTTTACGCGCAGCTCGCTCCTGAGTTCTGCAACATCCATCTCGGACAGCTCCTTATGTGTGCTCTTGAAATCCGCAACGATTCCCTTCAATTCGCTGAGCCGCACATTTAACATCGCCTCCGGAAATGTCTCCACTGATTTCAAGGAGGACAACAATCCTTGAAGATCCTCAAAAAGGACAGCTGCACTTTGGCTCAGGAATACTTTCCATCCCGGAAAGGCACAATTTAATTTTAAAGATAAAAACTTGAAATTTGTATTTATACTATTAAGATTAATGTGTAATTTAGGTTTTTGTTGCTTTTTGAAATTGGTGTTTTTTCTTAAATTGGTCCATTATACGGTAGCATTTTGGCAAATGTTTTTTAATATAACCAATGAAACATTTAATTTTGGTTGATATTTGCTAATTTAAAGTTTCATCAAATTGCTCGCCGTAAAGTTGTATGTAGCTTCTTAGAGCATCATCCGAGCGGCTGTTTTTCTCCCAAACTTCGAGAAGTGCAGCGTGTGCTGGCTCATAAGTTGCTAGACATAAGTCATTTTTTTAAGAAACGTGCAAAAAGTTGTAAAAATGATTGTTTTTGCGATATTAAGGATACATTTGGTAATAACTTTTCGTTTTTACCTTTTTAAAACTTTGTGCCATTTATAAGTTATACACCACGGAACACAAACAAACTTGTTAGTTTTAAGGTAAAAAGATACACATATAAAACAGTTCACAGTTGGACAATAAGTCATAATAATCAAAACATGTAATCTTAGATACATTTATAAATACCTTTGCTACGATTTGTCATAATCAGAAATAATAAATCAATTTGTTGCTAGACAAAATAAATAGTAAAAGTTTGCAAGGATTTTTCACTAATTTAAGCACACAATGAAGTCAATCGAACAGCTGACTTTGTCCGTTTATCAGCTCTATAGTGTTTGTTTGGTCATTGAGTCTTTTTAATGACTTTTTTCCTAATTTCCAAAATAACAAAAAAGAGAATTATTTTTTTCACAACGTTATAAATGTTTATTTGTTCGCATATGAAATGGAGTGCCAGAAAGCTCCGATTTAGAATGCGTATGCACTGAGATAGAGAGTACAAGTGGGCCCACCTTTTAGCATAGGACGGGCGAAAGCTCGTTAACTTAATGACAACAATAAAATAAAGCCGAGCGGCCAAGAAGAGTCGGCTTGCGACTAGAAACAGCGATGAGAAAAATGATTATATGCTAAGCTATAATTATTACATTTATATATATATGTTACATTTATATTGATTCAATTGATTCATGGCTGCTGCCTGACCCGTCATACCCGTCATATTTGAGGCCTGTCCTTCAACTTCATCCTTAAGGGGCAATAGGCAAAGCTTAGTCACTGCGCGCTTGGTAGTTCCAGGAGCGGTTCTAACCACCGCCACTCGAGGCACTCCATCCCGACCAGGGACTAGATCCAGAATTCTAGCCAACGGCCACTTCATGGGGGGGAGGTTCTCGTCCTTGACTAGCACCACATCGTTAATCGCCAAGGCAGGGCCGGACGCACGCCATTTGGAGCGCTGTTGAAGAAGGCTTAAATACTCCTCCTTCCATCGGGCCCAGAAAGACTGCTGCAGAAAAGACACACACTGCCAGCTGTCCATACGGTTGCAACTCAGCTTTGTGACATCAGGCTCGATAAAACTGACTGACGGCCACCAGTTAAAAAATGGGATGGCGTTAGAACATCAAGGTCTGCAGGATCGTCTGAAAGAGACAATAAAGGCCGTGAGTTTGTGATAGCACCAATGTGACAAAGCAGAGTTCGCAGCTCATCAAATCCAAGAACTGAGGATCCAACGGCCCGGTAAAAATGATGCTTTGCGGTTTTGACAGCCGCTTCCCAGAGTCCACCAAAATGCGGAGATCGAGGAGGAATAAAATGCCAAACTCCAGAACTCCAAACACTAAAACGCGCAAAACTCCAGAAGCGCTCGTTGATGCTCATCGCTTATGAAGATTTGGAGCAGCTCCTTTAGCTCGTTTTTAGCTCCAACAAAATTGGTCGCATTGTCAGACCAAATGGGCTGAGGCTTTCGGCGAGTGCATATAAACCGTTTTAAAGCATGTAAAAACGCAGATGTGGATAGACCCTTTACAAGCTCGAAGTGCACGGCTTTAGTAGCAAAGCAAATGAAAACACTCACGTAACATTTTACGGGAGCTTTATTGCAAACTTCTGGTTTATAGTAAAATGGGCCGCAAAAATCCACAACAGTCACTCCGAAAACCTGGCAACCGCTGACTCTTTGCTCCGGAAGATCAGCCATAATGTGCTCCAGCAACCGAGGCTTGGTGCGGAAGTATCGGATACACTTGTGCAATCCCTTTGTCACCGTTTTCCTCCCCCCGATCGGCCAGAATTGGGATCGAATAATAGCCAGTAGAGCACGAGGCCCCGTGTGTAGATTACGCTCATGGAAATCAACAATTATAGCCCGAGTAACTGGATGGCTTCTAGGCAATATAATTGGATGACGACTATCAAAATCCAATGTAGAATTTCTTAACCGACGAAGCGGGGGGTCGGGGACGACGGGGGTCGAAGCAGTAGAGAGAACCAAGAAATTATTTTGTATCAGCCTTTACCAAGCATAGTCGGAAATGCCGAATCCGAATTGTAGGGTGCGGAGCATAGAGACGAAAACGGCAATATAATCGTCCCGCTCTGGCACACGGTACGCTATCTTTCTGGCATACTTATGCGAATGCGCTGAGAGACAGATGCAAACGGAGATCAGGAATTGTCCCGTTATTGGAAGTTTTGGAGATTTTCCCGGTTGCGTAGCAACGAAGTTAGCTTATTGGCAGGTCGTTCATTTGAATTTGCGATAGAGAGAGCACCAGACGTGAAAAACTGACCTGCGTAAATTGAACGCTGCCTTCGTTGAACCACGTGCTAAAACAGCTTTGGAATTTATAAAATTTGCAACATCTCTAACATCAGTATTGGGAACATCTCTTGCAACAGTTGAGAATACTAAGATTGCTGAAAGGTAAATATAGTGGATAGATAGTAAACAGATCAGTGAGAGAATTTGTATTACAGTGGGAAAGCAACCTGTAGTGCGATCTCCACCGACCGGTTAGCCTCGCGCACGCCGCGTAGCGTGTTCGCGCTTTTCATCAATGTGGCACGTTGCCACTGGCAAAAACAAAGGCAACCGGTCGGAAAGGAAGGAAGTGAGGGAAAAAGGTGTGAAAAAAGATCGATTGTAAGAGGTCGAGTACACGTGGCAACTAAACTAAACTGATGACAAAACAGAGCCATAAGCAGAGCCGATGAAAGCAGCAGTTACCACAGCAGCCAAGCCAATTCAGCGAAAGACCCCGAGAAAAGCAATCACGAACTAGGATGTGAGAAGTATCAAAGCGTTGGATCAATTAAAATTATATTTAAGATTTTGCTACAGATAGTTAGTTAGGGTATTTACATTTAATTTAAATGTAACTGCACATGCACCACACAACCGCCACCAGCTTTCACTTGCGACGATAGAAGCACCATTTTACAGAAATCTGCATCTTCGATGGGCCCAACGAACCTGCATCGCCGGAGACGAGCGTAAGTCCGCAAAAAGTGAATATATATCTATTAGGGTGGGTCGATTGAAAAATCGCTTAGGCACATATGATTTTTGGATTCTAGGGATCAAAATAAGAAACTTTGCTCAAGAGACCATACCTCTAAAATGAATTCTGATGTCCCTCGTTTTAACGTGAAGGAAAAATCCTGTTTTGACCCATTTAGAGTGCCCCAATCGAGTCCAAATGTATGAACGACCCCCACTAACTTTGGAGGGTCGACCCACCCATACCCCCCTGTGGTACCCCCCTGGGGCCACCAAGGGACGAAAAGGAGGAGAGGCGGTGGGCGGAGCAACAGGTTTTGAGTTACATTTTCATAGCATACTTTTAGGTGCTGTGATTTTGTGATATTTTTGTAAGGGAGAATCCCTCCTGTGGGATCCTAGGGGGGTACCACAAGCATGGGTGGGTCGACCCTCCAAAGTTAGTGAGGGTCGTTCATACATTTGGACTCGATTGGGGCACTCTTAATGGGTCAAAACAGGATTTTTCCTTCACGTTAAAACGAGGGACATCAGAATTCATTTTAGAGGTATGGTCTCTTGAGCAAAGTTTCTTATTTTGATCCCAAGAATCCAAAAATCATATGTGCCTAAGCGATTTTTTTGACCCCCTACAAATCGAACCGCCCTAATATCTATCTATATATATATAAATGTAACATATGTTAGTGAATGCGGTGACAATTGGTACATATGACAGATAGGCTAAATTAAAGTAAGATGAATTTGTAGTATGATTTCCTTTGTTCTTTATTTTTGATTTCCTCAGTTTCTTTTTGAGTTTTCTTTATTTTGATATGGCGCAAAGGCGTATGAAGTGTATTTTGATTTGATTTAGTAAACATAATGTATATTATAATGGAATAGAAGAGAATTATCTGGGTCTGGGGCTTATGGTGATGCAGTTTTCAGGAAACTCCGAAGTCGTTTGAGTCTGTAGAGTACATTACTCTAGGGAAACCAAATAGATTTACGTCGAGGTATCGAGGTAGGGAGGGTAAAGACCAGGGGAGCGTACAACATCTCAGCCACCCTGATCAAGCGAAAGTTTTCCTGATCCTCAATACAACCCGTGTCTGTCCGTTTCCAACAGGTCTCAATTCAATTATTTGCCCAATCATTAACGAACAGTGAAGTGCACTTATATAATTATTAGAGTAGAGTGGTGTTATGTAGGAAGCTAGGAAGAACCCAGACCGTTCCGACGAGCTTAGAACCGAGCAACGCAAGAAGTGCATGCCCCCGAAACCTCCTACGCAGGGTGAATACCGACTTACTGTCCTTCGCAACCAGTTTTTCTTTAACGATGTGGTAAAGCGAAAAGGTACAGCAGCGTACGAATACTTGCTTCGACTAACTGGATACTACACCGTCCACAAGCAACAGGCCAAACTTGTCTTAAAAAGGAGAGGATGTGGCAAGTATGCTGGCTGACGAAATTTCCTTTCCATTCTGAAGCGCCTTTATGTCATCCCAAAAATACACACGCTGCACCAGACGCAATAGTAGGTGGGTTCCAGCCTTGATGTCGCTAGCAGTGACACCCTTGTGACGGACTGTGAGAACTTGTGCACATAAGCGAACACACGCTGCAGTGTTGAAAAAGACTTGGCGTACTTGGAACCAGCTGTCACGTCAACGTACGGGGATTTGATTTGCAGAACTCTTGCCCCAGAGTGGGTTTTTAAGATAGCACCGCTGCCGGCCACTGGTATTGAAGTTCAAGAAGAAACGCAGGACCATGGGACCACAGGTTATCAGTAACTAACTCTTTGGGAAGAGCACCACGCGAGAGGATGTCTGCCGGGTTCAAAGACGTAGGAACATAACGCCATTCCATCGTTCTGGTCAATTCCTGGATTGTTGAAACTCGATTGGCAACGAAAACATTAAAGCGAGCGGGCTCCTCTCGAATCCAGGACAGCACCACAGCAGAATCGCACCAGCAGAAATACCTCCCATCGTTGACCTTCAACTGAGCTACTTCCGACATAAGCCGAGCTAGCAACTCTGCTCCAGATAACTCCAGTTTCGGAACCGTAATTGTTTTCAGAGGAGCGACTCGGGACTTTGAGCAGAGTAAACGACTTTCTGACCTGGTACCCTTGGATACGACATAAATGCAAGCCCCATAAGCCTCGATGCTGGCGTCACAAAATCCATGAATCTCCACTTCAGACTGTGATGATAGTGACCATCTAGGGAATTCAGCATGCTGCGCCATGGCGAAGCTGGAGCAAATCATGTCCCAATCGGAGTGAAGAGCTTGAGGTAGACTTTCATCCCAGGACAACTGCTCACGGCATAGCTTCTGAAGAAAAATCTTCGCCTTCGTAATGACAGGTCCAACAAGCCCTATTGGATCATAAAGTCGGGCGATTGAGGAGAGGATGATGTGGCCTAGTGGGCTTCGAGAGTGACTGAAGCCCTTCAAACGAAAATAGCAAGCGATCAGTAGAAGGATCCCAAGCTAGGTCAAGAGCCTTCGTAAAGTTGCTGCCATCATCAAACCTTAGGAACGACTCTCGATCCTCGTCCGATACGTCAGAGAGCACTTCAGAAAAATTGGAGCACCACTTTCTCAACCGAAATTGGCCCTTGGTGAGGATTCCCGATGTTTGCTGCATTATGTTGGTAGCCTCCTCTATGGAGTCACCTCCGGAAATTAGATCATCAACATAATAATCGCGACGCAGCATTTCGGCACCCTTTGGAAACATGGACTGCTCATCCTGTGCCAACTGATGCATTGCTCGAATTGATAAAAATGAGGCAGGCTCTGTCCCATAAGTGACCGTATCCAGTTTATAAACCTGCAAACTCATCCTGGGTGGAATTCCGCCAAAGAATGCATTGCAGATAGCTGTTCTCGGGGAAAACTCTGACGCATCGGTACATTTTGAAAATATCTCCTGTAATGGCCACTCGATGGCAACGAAACCTTAGAAGAATGTGCAGCAGCTTTGGTTGGATAACTGGACCAGACATCAAAACGTCATTTAATGAATACCCAGACGTAGTGGCAGCCGAACCATCAAAAACAACCCTGAGCTTGGTTGTTGAGCTGTCTTCCTTCAAAACGCAGTGATGTGGCAGGAAATACTGTCTGGCAGGTCGTGGACTAGGCGGGACTGGAGACATATGCCCCAAATCTAAATACTCCTTTACGAACGCAGCATACTGATCCTTTAATTGAGCCTAACAGCAAAGCTTCCTTCCGAGGGAGAGACTCCTAACTCGAGCCGAGCAGAATTCTGCACTAAATGCGTCTCGCAATCCAATTCCTCTTTCCTCCACTTCACAATGGGCTTGAAGCAGTCTTCGATTTCCCAAAATTTACGGAGCAGACACTCTAAGCGCTCATCCAGCTGGCTTGAGCTCTTTACAACGGCCTTGCGGGCTGTGGCTACGAACGACTTTCTCTCCAGATGTGAACCACCGCCTTACACAACCCATCCAAGCCGGGTTTTCTGCAGTACCGGTAGGCCAGCTGAGAACTGGATTTGACCAACACACAGATCATAAAATAGACTGGCTTCGATAAGTAAATCGGTCCGCTGCGGTCGAAAGAACTGGGGATCAGCCAAAGTGAGGTTTGACGGAATATTCCAGCTGGAGACATCCAAGCTAAAACTAGGCTGGAGGTCCGTGATGTTGGTGGCGATTACAGCGTTGGCGAGGGCCGAATATTCCGAGAAATAGGATCGTAGGAGCACATCAACAGAGAATCCGTCTGTCGCGAAGCCAGTGTCGCCAATGCCCGACACTGCCACGTACGATTTCCGTCTACGAAGCTGCAGCTGACTAGCCAGTCAGGACGTCATCACGTGCACCTGCGATCCAGAATCCAAAAGAGCCCGGCATGTAACAAAAACCGCACAACGACTCCGAATGAGAATGTTCGCTGTGGCCAGTAAGGCTATCTCACCGCTGCGACCCTGGTCAACTAGTGCGTTAGCCGTGGATAGTGAAGCGCCTATTGGCTCGGCGCACTCGGCTGCGGCTGATGTGGACGGCACAGCAGAAGGCTGGCTGCTGGTAGACTGTAACTCCAAAAAATGCAACAGACTGTGATGCCTCCTCCCACAACTGCGACAATTATCAGCGAGGCACACATAGACCTAGTCACCTAGCCTCGCCAAGGCGGCTCTCAGGGGGCAATGACAAAAATCTTGGGCATGCAGAAACTACATGGGACCACCTACCGCATAATATACAAGCAGAGGCAGGTGAATTAGTAATAATAAAGGACGCTCTACTGTTATCTGCGACTCTACGTCTCCCCACCTGAGTGCCCGCCGCGTAAGCGGCCAAGGCCACATCCATAGCCTCCAAAGTCCTGCAACGCTGTTCCAAAAACTCTGCCATCGACTCCCAAGTAGGGATGAGATCCGAGTTCGAGGCATTTTGACCTTCCTCCCACTTGGCCTTAGTAGCTGGATCCAACCTTTAAAGAAGTACTTGGACAATGATGCAGCCGGCGATCTGAACTGTCGTCCCCAAATTTTTTAAGGCTCGCATATGGGCATTGAACTTATCGGACAGCCCTCGAAGCGCTGCCACTGAGTCACCAATAGATAGATAGACCCCGGAATCTCGTTGACATGAGCCTGAAATATCAACCGACGGTTATTAAATCGATTCTCCAAAAGCTGCACTGCGACATCATAATTCTCCTCGGAGATTTCCAAGGAACGGACTGCGCTCCGACTGAGCGCTGGTTCCACCTGGATACTGCAACCTCCGCTGGCAAGGGTGGAATGGGCAGCAATTCGAGCAGAGGGCAACGACGCGTCGTGCTCGATTTCGGTATGCATCGTAGCTACAAGCTCAGACACTGTCCATCGCAAGTCGCTGCTTATCTCAGCAATGTCCAACTCTTCAAGCTCCACGTGGATGGCCATAAATCCTCGTACATGGCGACCAACTGGCCGTGACGCACATGAAGCATAGCATCCTCCACCTTTGACATTGGCTGCAGGGCGCCTTGGATCCTCTTCAAATCCTGGAGGATACCCTTTGCCTTGCATTTTAAAATCGCACTCCGAGATGGAGTGGGTTCTCCTGTGACGGCGCCGCTGGAGTTCATCGCCACTATAATTAAAATACGCTCAATATAGGTAAAAGCATGCACAAATTAATTTTGGCGCCAAAATTATAGTTTTTGTTTATTTTATTATATTTAATTATATTTGAGCGCAGCGAACACGATTTATCCCACTGTGCGCTCAGAGCCGTACACTGAGTTGTGGAATGTATATATAAATGAACGCTTCTGTGAGTCGAATGCACTTGCAAGTGGAACGTATGTATGTATGTATGTTGGCGGATCGAATAACAATTGTATGTATTGTATTTATTTATATTATTAAATGATTTATGTATAAATACAAAATAATTGTTTCACTGATGCACTGTATGCCATTTATGTTCAAAAATGCACATATGTCAATACACCGCGCAAAAACTGAAACGGGTATGTTCGCACTGTTTTATGCTCGTGGAATTATTCATTTTATTAATTAGATCACGTCGGGGTCACCAATGTTTAGTCATTAAGTCTTTTCAATGACTTTTTCCCCTTTTTCCAAAATAACAAAAAAGAGAATTATTTGTTTCACAACGTTATAAATGTTTATTTGTTCGCATATGAAATTAAGTGCCAGCTCCGATTTAGAATGCGTATGCACTGAGATAGACAGTACAAGTGGGCCCGCCTTTTAGCATAGGACGGGCGAAAGCTCGTTAACATAATGACAAAAACAAAAAAGGAAAGCTAACTTCGGGTGGAGCCGAAGTTTACATACTCTTGCAGTAGAGTCGCAGTCCGCTAGGTGGCGCCACGCATCTTATATTATTAGATATATAGCGGATCGTATATAGTTGGCCGATCCTTATGAAATTTGGCATATCGAATTATTTTGCCCAAAGAGGAATCCCTTGAATCCCTTGATCCCTTGATTCCCAAAGAGGAATCCCATCATTCTAACTTGAAAAACAAGGAAGTTATGTCATTTCCGATCAATAAGTTATATGGCAGCTATAGGATATAGATGGCCGATCCTTATGATATGATGCCGATCCTATAGATGGCAGATCGTATACGTTTGCCCAAATTAGAATCCATAGAAAGTTTCATCCTTCTAACTTGAAAAAAAACGAAGTTATGCCATTTCCGATCAATCAGTTATATGGCAGCTATAAGATATAGTCGACCAATCCCGGCCGTTTCGACTCATGTACTGCCTGCAACAGAAAGAAGGGTGTGTGCAAAGTTTCAACTCGATAGCTTTAAAACTGAGAGGCTAGTTTGCGTAGAAACAGACAGACAGACAGACGGAGAGAGGGACATGCTCATATCGACTCAGGAGGTGATCCTGATCAAGAATATATATACTTTATAGGGTCGGAGATGTCTCCTTCACTGCGTTCCACACTTTTGACCAAAATTATAATACCCTCTGCCAGAGTATTATACAATTAAGCCAAGCGGAAGAGGACAGTCGGCTTGCGACTAGCAACAGCGATGAGAAAATGATTATATGCTTAACTATAATTATTACACTTATATATATATGTTACATTTATATTGACTCAATTAATTCGTGGCTGCTGCCTGACCCGACAGTGTCGTTAGTAAAAAATCTTAAATACGGTTCTTGGCTAATTAGGGTATGTAAATTCAAAAAATATATTTTATTTAAAAAAAAAATGTATAAAATATTTTATTCCAAAAAATATGGACTTTTTCCCTCAGTGGACTGGTAAAAAAAATAGAGCTCGATCATCTCAAAGGAAAAATGGAAAGCCCTACACATATGTAGATAACATGGCTGCATCCCTAAAATTCTCACCAATACACTTAGATTTCTGGGTCTTACAATAAACAATAGATATAGATGGAACCTCACATTAATAATCTTAAAACAGACCTATCCAAGCCCCTAGGGATAGTCAAGTACCTATCATCCCACAATTATAATACCAACACCACAACACTTATCCAAAATCAGAAAATAAACAATAGATATAGATGGAACCTCACATTAATAATCTTAAAACAGACCTATCCAAGCCCCTAGGGATAGTCAAGCACCTATCATCCCACAATTATAATACCAACACCACAACACTTATCCAAAATCATAAAATCCCCTTTTGCTTACTCCTATAAGGACATGCCCCGACATTTTAACTCAAACTGCTAAAAGCACCATTAACGTCGCGATAAGAGCAGCTCTCGGAGCATTTCGCACTACCCCTTCCAACAACCTAGTGGCAGCTAACATTCACCCCATAGAACTGAAGAGAAACTTAAAAACTTGATTAATTCCATCGACACCCCCCTAAGAACACTCACCAGGTCCCAAAAAAGAATCCACCGGGACCCGAGCACAATATACAAAATTGCGAAACCAACATGCCTTTTTCTTTAGCGACTTAAACACTATCCGAGCTCTAGCCAATCCTAACGAAACCAATTCCCGATTAATTTTGAACTTCCTAAAGAAATCTGGTATTTTCTACAAAATTTGATACTATCTGCCTTTATAGAACTTAAGAAAACCTATTAGATATCTCTACAATTAGTAAATGTATATATTAGATTAGCTATAACAAACCCAACACACAAACAATTATATTAAGCCAGTTCTATTCTATAAGATGTTTCGAAGGCCACTAGGCGCTATTACTCTTCCGCACCAGTTAACTTTTAGTTTAAACTATTGGCTAGCTTTATATAAATAAATATATAAACTGTATCACAATTAATATCAACTAAATCACAAAGAGAAATGAAAAAGAAAGGAAAGCTTATTTCGGGCGAAGCAAAAGTTGATATACCCTTGCAGTTAAGTAGCAGCATATATTAAATATATATATCGGATTGTATATAGTTGTCCGATCCTTATGAAAGTTTCACTATGAACTTCGGTTTTGCCCAAGTTAGATTTCCTATCTTGTTTTATTCTAACGTTTTTACAATGTTATTGCAATGGTGAATCTCACCGGAGTTGACTCCTCTGCCGGATCCTCGCTGCTTCTTCAGTCGTTGCCGCTGGCGGAGGTCAAACGCTCGTCCTCGTTCGCCGGTCACCGTTCTGGGTTGGTGCCAATATACACGCCACCCCAATCTCTCGCCTGGCAGGATGTTAGGTCTTGGTGCCTGGCGCCGGTTTGGCTAGCGGTTTCCTTTTGTTGGTGCTCCACCGTGCTCCAGCGGCGGGGTCTATGCTGCTCCTGTTGTTGGTATCACCATTAAACCTCTCAGGGCACACCAACGGTTGCGTTCGGCACTCACCACCAAACACTTGCGTGTCTACGCTCCGCAGGATCTATCTGTCGTGTCCGGGAATAAACCAACCCGACTCGATTTACCCTAAGCTTCAGACTTGCCCAAGATCCTGGATCCTTTCACACTCGCTCCTTGTTCTATTCTCGCGTTATGGCTCGCTTATAGCCGATGGATTTACCCACAGGGGGTCCTTGAGCCACGAATCACAGATCCTTGCGCAGTCACTCTCAATCCCGCGCTTGAGACTGTCGAACGTAGCCATGGGGGGTCCTTTAGCCCATACTCCCAATTCCTCCAAGGAAACTTTCCTGCTTGAATGTCGCACTCTCCAAAGGTCCTCTGGAGGACCCTCCACTCAACACTTCCAGCTTCCCTAGAAGACTCGGTCCTGATTCGCTCTAGTGGCCCTCCTTATATAGCGTGAGAGGCGCTCGTTAATCCTTGTAAATCTCGCTTCGTGCCAGATTCCTCGCGCTTTGCCCGCGCTCCAAAATTTACCTTGACCACCGACGCTTCGGAGGTCGCAGCTAGTGCAGTATTGTCTCTAGTTGGTAATCCAATTACCTTTATTTCAAAAACCTTGAACAGAACAAGTTTATACAACTAATAAGAAGGAAATTTTAGTTTTATTTTAAATTTTGGAAACATAGTATGGGCTCTTAAAAAACTATGAAATTACTTATACGGAGTGATTGGAATTGAAATTCAAGCCGATCATCAACCATCTTACGCAATCTCAGATAAAAATCATAAAATCGAAATGAAACGCTGTTACTCTTTCATAGAAAATTTCACTCCAAAAGTCATTTATAAGACAGGTACAACTACTGTAGTTGCTGACGCATTATTAAGGATTCAGGTGAGTAAAACACATGAGTTGGCTAATATATTCGAAAATACGAAACATATAATGGAATTTGGCAACCCCGAAAATTTGATAACAATCTTATGGATACAAATTTTCCCCCAATTTAACATTAAAATCTATTATACTTTAGAATATTATACTTTATATTTTAGATTTCAAAGTCAACTTAAAGATCAATTTTTAAAAAAAAAATTTTTGTGTACAAGAATATTTGTCCAAAATGTGGAAAATTCTAAAGACAAATCACTTGTAATCGAAGAAACACATTGTGGAGCTTGACGAAAATTAAAAACAAATCGGTAGATTGAATTACACAGCTCCACAAAAAAAAAAAAAAAAAAAATTCAGAGATCAGACCATACCTCCTATATGGATTTGGGGTCGCTGAATCCGAATCCGTGGTCAGTTGGTCGCCATCACGTCAGGTTTTCGAGAAAATAACGGTTGAATAGTCGAAAAACGCCGTTTTTGGCCATTTTCGAAAAATCGTACCGCAAACACAATTTTCACTTTTTTTGAGGTTATGAAGAAACTTGACGTGATGGCGTCAAACTGACCTCAGATTCGAATTCAGCGACCCCAAAAACCCCCGGGTACCATGTTTTATTTGAATATGCCGAATTTTGAAATTTTTGTGTTCGGCATACATTTTTTGCTAAGATGCCTACATATAAACGCACCCCCTGTCCTAACGGTGCATGCGAAAAATGGCATGGAGCTCGTTTTAAAGATCACAAATCAGCCTTTCATTTCCATTTTGAATTAGGCTTGTAACACATCAGAATTTTGCGGTACGATTTTTCGAAAATGGCCAAAAACGGCGTTTTTCGACTATTCAACCGTTATTTTCTCGAAAACCTGACGTGATGGCGACCAACTGACCACGGATTCGGATTCAGCGACCCCAAATCCATATAGGAGGTATGGTCTGATCTCTGAATTTTTTTTTTTTTTTTTTTTTTTGTGGAGCTGTGTTATTGACCAAACTTACATATATAATTAAAAAAATATATACAAAATTGTAAAATTTACAACGAAAAAAAATATAAAAGACACTAAATTAAAATTCCAATTGGAGAATCCCCAATCCCAAGTAAAGAAGGCGAAAATTTACACATTGGCATATGAACTTAAAATCAAAAATAAATTAAATATCGAAAACAAAGTAGTGGAACTTCTTCAACAATTTCCACAAACCACAATAACAATAACCGATAATGAACCGAGCTTTATCTCGGCCCAATTGACTCCCAACCTTCAATTACGCATTACGCAGACCCGAGGCACAGTACCTTAAACGGACAAGTGAGAGGGAACATTCTATATTAACAGAAAAAGCTCGATGCATAAATGAAGAATTTAACTCAACCGACTATTCCGAAATAGTAATAAAAGCCGCTCAAGAATATAATAAGAACATTCATTCTACAATTACCCCAAAAACCTTTTGACGTACTATATAATAAAAACAAGAAAAGAAAGCTAACTTCGGGCGGAGCCGAAGCTTTTATACCCTTGCAGTTGAGTCGCAGTTCGCTAGGTGACAACACGCATCTTATATTATTAGATATATAGCGGATCGTATAGTCAGCCGATCTTTATGATTTTGGCACATCGAATTATTTTGCCCATCCTTCTAACTTGAAAAACAACGAAATTATGGCATTTCCGATCAATCAGTTATATGGCAGCTATAGGATATAGTCGATCGATCCCGGCCGTTCCGACTTATACAAGGTGTGTGTCAAAAGTTTCCGAACTTTTCTGCCAGGGCATTTTCTGGTGCCGCCATCTTTGTGTGAGTATATGCGTTTGAAAGATACATTATTCACCGATTTTCCCCTGCAAATTTCAAGACATTTGGAACAGTTGAATTGGAATTATTGCGTTTTAAGTGACAGTACCTTGTGTTAGTTGGTCGACGAAAAATCATGGAGCAAAGAGCGGTTATTAAGTTTTGTTTTAAACTCGGTAAAAATTTCACCGAGACTCATAAATTGATGAAACAAGTTTATGGTGATGATTGTCTATCCCGTACCTCAACTTACGAGTAGTTTAATCGTTTTAAAAATGGTCGTGAAAGCCTGGAAGACGACGAACATTCGGGCCGTCCGAAAAGTGCTGTTATTGATGAAAACATTCAAATTGTTCGTGATTTTGTCAAAAAAGAACCAAAATCTTCTTTGAGATTCATGGAAATGGAGTTGGAGATATCCTATAAGTCTATTCATCGCATTTTGATTGAGCATTTGGGTATGCGGAAGTTTTGTGCACGGTTTGTTCCACACACACTCAAAGAGCACGAAAAGGCGCTTCGCATTCAGCATTCGAAAGTCGTCGTTATTGAAGCACGAAAAGATCCTAATTTTGTGACTTTTTCCGTGTGACTTTTTCCTATTCGGAAAATTAAAATTGGCAATGAAAGGAAGATATTTTGATGACATAAAGTCCATTGAAAAGGCGACGATCGACATACTCTAGGCCATCCCGGTTGACGAGCTAAAACACTCATTCGAATCACTTTTAAATCGTGCAAATCGTTGTATTGAGTCGGAGGGAGACTATTTTGAATAAATGCAAAGTTTCATTCCAAACTATTTTGTAGTTTTTTTTCTTTTTGAAAAGTTCGGAAACTTTTGACACACACCTTGTATACTACCTGCAAAGGAAAGAAGGGTGTATGCAAAGTTTCAACTCGATAGCTCTAAAACTGAGAGACTAGTTTGCGTAGAAACGGACAGACGGACACGCTCATATCGACTTAGGAGGTGATCCTGATAAAGAATATATTATAGGGTCTTTAGGGTCGGAGATGTTTCCTTCACTGCGTTGCACACTTTTGACCAAAATTATAATACTCTCTGCAAGAGAATAAAAAGCACGATAATATTCCTCAAATTTTAAAAACAAGAGAAAATGTTAGAAACGAATAAAAAAAAAAAAACAAAAAAGAACAAGAAAGGAAAGCTTACTTCGGGCGGAGCCGAAGTTGATATACCCTTGCAGTTGTGCCATTTCCGATCATTCAGTTATATGGTGGTTATTGGACATACATAGTTGGCCGATCCCTATGAAATTTGGCAAATCAGATTATTTTGTCCATAATAGAATCTGTACCAAGTCCCATCTTTCTAACTTAAAAAATAGCAAAGTTATGGCTTTTTCGACCAATCAGTTATATGGTAGCTGTAGGATGTAGTCGACCGATCCCGGCCGTTCCGACTTATGTACTACCTGCAAGAAAAAGTAGGATGTGTGCAAAGTTTCAACTCGATAGCTCTAAAACTGAGAGACTAGTTTGCGAAGAAACCGAGAGACAGACGGACATGCTTATATCGACTCACCCTTTATAGGGTCGGAGATGTCTCCTTCACTGCGTTGCACACTTTTGACCAAAATAGTAATACCCTCTGCAAGGGTATAAAAATAATATCATGTAGGACAGGTAGTTTATGAAAAAGAAACACGGGGAAAAATATAAACTTAAAACTAGATATATGCACTGAGATAGAGAGTACAAGTGGGCCCACCTTTTAGCATAGGACGGGCGAAAGCTCGTTAACTTAATGACAACAATAAAATAAAGCCGAGCGGCCAAGAAGAGTCGGCTTGCGACTAGAAACAGCGATGAGAAAAATGATTATATGCTAAGCTATAATTATTACATTTATATATATATGTTACATTTATATTGATTCAATTGATTCATGGCTGCTGCCTGACCCGTCATACCCGTCATATTTGAGGCCTGTCCTTCAACTTCATCCTTAAGGGGCAATAGGCAAAGCTTAGTCACTGCGCGCTTGGTAGTTCCAGGAGCGGTTCTAACCACCGCCACTCGAGGCACTCCATCCCGACCAGGGACTAGATCCAGAATTCTAGCCAACGGCCACTTCATGGGGGGGAGGTTCTCGTCCTTGACTAGCACCACATCGTTAATCGCCAAGGCAGGGCCGGACGCACGCCATTTGGAGCGCTGTTGAAGAAGGCTTAAATACTCCTCCTTCCATCGGGCCCAGAAAGACTGCTGCAGAAAAGACACACACTGCCAGCTGTCCATACGGTTGCAACTCAGCTTTGTGACATCAGGCTCGATAAAACTGACTGACGGCCACCAGTTAAAAAATGGGATGGCGTTAGAACATCAAGGTCTGCAGGATCGTCTGAAAGAGACAATAAAGGCCGTGAGTTTGTGATAGCACCAATGTGACAAAGCAGAGTTCGCAGCTCATCAAATCCAAGAACTGAGGATCCAACGGCCCGGTAAAAATGATGCTTTGCGGTTTTGACAGCCGCTTCCCAGAGTCCACCAAAATGCGGAGATCGAGGAGGAATAAAATGCCAAACTCCAGAACTCCAAACACTAAAACGCGCAAAACTCCAGAAGCGCTCGTTGATGCTCATCGCTTATGAAGATTTGGAGCAGCTCCTTTAGCTCGTTTTTAGCTCCAACAAAATTGGTCGCATTGTCAGACCAAATGGGCTGAGGCTTTCGGCGAGTGCATATAAACCGTTTTAAAGCATGTAAAAACGCAGATGTGGATAGACCCTTTACAAGCTCGAAGTGCACGGCTTTAGTAGCAAAGCAAATGAAAACACTCACGTAACATTTTACGGGAGCTTTATTGCAAACTTCTGGTTTATAGTAAAATGGGCCGCAAAAATCCACAACAGTCACTCCGAAAACCTGGCAACCGCTGACTCTTTGCTCCGGAAGATCAGCCATAATGTGCTCCAGCAACCGAGGCTTGGTGCGGAAGTATCGGATACACTTGTGCAATCCCTTTGTCACCGTTTTCCTCCCCCCGATCGGCCAGAATTGGGATCGAATAATAGCCAGTAGAGCACGAGGCCCCGTGTGTAGATTACGCTCATGGAAATCAACAATTATAGCCCGAGTAACTGGATGGCTTCTAGGCAATATAATTGGATGACGACTATCAAAATCCAATGTAGAATTTCTTAACCGACGAAGCGGGGGGTCGGGGACGACGGGGGTCGAAGCAGTAGAGAGAACCAAGAAATTATTTTGTATCAGCCTTTACCAAGCATAGTCGGAAATGCCGAATCCGAATTGTAGGGTGCGGAGCATAGAGACGAAAACGGCAATATAATCGTCCCGCTCTGGCACACGGTACGCTATCTTTCTGGCATACTTATGCGAATGCGCTGAGAGACAGATGCAAACGGAGATCAGGAATTGTCCCGTTATTGGAAGTTTTGGAGATTTTCCCGGTTGCGTAGCAACGAAGTTAGCTTATTGGCAGGTCGTTCATTTGAATTTGCGATAGAGAGAGCACCAGACGTGAAAAACTGACCTGCGTAAATTGAACGCTGCCTTCGTTGAACCACGTGCTAAAACAGCTTTGGAATTTATAAAATTTGCAACATCTCTAACATCAGTATTGGGAACATCTCTTGCAACAGTTGAGAATACTAAGATTGCTGAAAGGTAAATATAGTGGATAGATAGTAAACAGATCAGTGAGAGAATTTGTATTACAGTGGGAAAGCAACCTGTAGTGCGATCTCCACCGACCGGTTAGCCTCGCGCACGCCGCGTAGCGTGTTCGCGCTTTTCATCAATGTGGCACGTTGCCACTGGCAAAAACAAAGGCAACCGGTCGGAAAGGAAGGAAGTGAGGGAAAAAGGTGTGAAAAAAGATCGATTGTAAGAGGTCGAGTACACGTGGCAACTAAACTAAACTGATGACAAAACAGAGCCATAAGCAGAGCCGATGAAAGCAGCAGTTACCACAGCAGCCAAGCCAATTCAGCGAAAGACCCCGAGAAAAGCAATCACGAACTAGGATGTGAGAAGTATCAAAGCGTTGGATCAATTAAAATTATATTTAAGATTTTGCTACAGATAGTTAGTTAGGGTATTTACATTTAATTTAAATGTAACTGCACATGCACCACACAACCGCCACCAGCTTTCACTTGCGACGATAGAAGCACCATTTTACAGAAATCTGCATCTTCGATGGGCCCAACGAACCTGCATCGCCGGAGACGAGCGTAAGTCCGCAAAAAGTGAATATATATCTATTAGGGTGGGTCGATTGAAAAATCGCTTAGGCACATATGATTTTTGGATTCTAGGGATCAAAATAAGAAACTTTGCTCAAGAGACCATACCTCTAAAATGAATTCTGATGTCCCTCGTTTTAACGTGAAGGAAAAATCCTGTTTTGACCCATTTAGAGTGCCCCAATCGAGTCCAAATGTATGAACGACCCCCACTAACTTTGGAGGGTCGACCCACCCATACCCCCCTGTGGTACCCCCCTGGGGCCACCAAGGGACGAAAAGGAGGAGAGGCGGTGGGCGGAGCAACAGGTTTTGAGTTACATTTTCATAGCATACTTTTAGGTGCTGTGATTTTGTGATATTTTTGTAAGGGAGAATCCCTCCTGTGGGATCCTAGGGGGGTACCACAAGCATGGGTGGGTCGACCCTCCAAAGTTAGTGAGGGTCGTTCATACATTTGGACTCGATTGGGGCACTCTTAATGGGTCAAAACAGGATTTTTCCTTCACGTTAAAACGAGGGACATCAGAATTCATTTTAGAGGTATGGTCTCTTGAGCAAAGTTTCTTATTTTGATCCCAAGAATCCAAAAATCATATGTGCCTAAGCGATTTTTTTGACCCCCTACAAATCGAACCGCCCTAATATCTATCTATATATATATAAATGTAACATATGTTAGTGAATGCGGTGACAATTGGTACATATGACAGATAGGCTAAATTAAAGTAAGATGAATTTGTAGTATGATTTCCTTTGTTCTTTATTTTTGATTTCCTCAGTTTCTTTTTGAGTTTTCTTTATTTTGATATGGCGCAAAGGCGTATGAAGTGTATTTTGATTTGATTTAGTAAACATAATGTATATTATAATGGAATAGAAGAGAATTATCTGGGTCTGGGGCTTATGGTGATGCAGTTTTCAGGAAACTCCGAAGTCGTTTGAGTCTGTAGAGTACATTACTCTAGGGAAACCAAATAGATTTACGTCGAGGTATCGAGGTAGGGAGGGTAAAGACCAGGGGAGCGTACAACATCTCAGCCACCCTGATCAAGCGAAAGTTTTCCTGATCCTCAATACAACCCGTGTCTGTCCGTTTCCAACAGGTCTCAATTCAATTATTTGCCCAATCATTAACGAACAGTGAAGTGCACTTATATAATTATTAGAGTAGAGTGGTGTTATGTAGGAAGCTAGGAAGAACCCAGACCGTTCCGACGAGCTTAGAACCGAGCAACGCAAGAAGTGCATGCCCCCGAAACCTCCTACGCAGGGTGAATACCGACTTACTGTCCTTCGCAACCAGTTTTTCTTTAACGATGTGGTAAAGCGAAAAGGTACAGCAGCGTACGAATACTTGCTTCGACTAACTGGATACTACACCGTCCACAAGCAACAGGCCAAACTTGTCTTAAAAAGGAGAGGATGTGGCAAGTATGCTGGCTGACGAAATTTCCTTTCCATTCTGAAGCGCCTTTATGTCATCCCAAAAATACACACGCTGCACCAGACGCAATAGTAGGTGGGTTCCAGCCTTGATGTCGCTAGCAGTGACACCCTTGTGACGGACTGTGAGAACTTGTGCACATAAGCGAACACACGCTGCAGTGTTGAAAAAGACTTGGCGTACTTGGAACCAGCTGTCACGTCAACGTACGGGGATTTGATTTGCAGAACTCTTGCCCCAGAGTGGGTTTTTAAGATAGCACCGCTGCCGGCCACTGGTATTGAAGTTCAAGAAGAAACGCAGGACCATGGGACCACAGGTTATCAGTAACTAACTCTTTGGGAAGAGCACCACGCGAGAGGATGTCTGCCGGGTTCAAAGACGTAGGAACATAACGCCATTCCATCGTTCTGGTCAATTCCTGGATTGTTGAAACTCGATTGGCAACGAAAACATTAAAGCGAGCGGGCTCCTCTCGAATCCAGGACAGCACCACAGCAGAATCGCACCAGCAGAAATACCTCCCATCGTTGACCTTCAACTGAGCTACTTCCGACATAAGCCGAGCTAGCAACTCTGCTCCAGATAACTCCAGTTTCGGAACCGTAATTGTTTTCAGAGGAGCGACTCGGGACTTTGAGCAGAGTAAACGACTTTCTGACCTGGTACCCTTGGATACGACATAAATGCAAGCCCCATAAGCCTCGATGCTGGCGTCACAAAATCCATGAATCTCCACTTCAGACTGTGATGATAGTGACCATCTAGGGAATTCAGCATGCTGCGCCATGGCGAAGCTGGAGCAAATCATGTCCCAATCGGAGTGAAGAGCTTGAGGTAGACTTTCATCCCAGGACAACTGCTCACGGCATAGCTTCTGAAGAAAAATCTTCGCCTTCGTAATGACAGGTCCAACAAGCCCTATTGGATCATAAAGTCGGGCGATTGAGGAGAGGATGATGTGGCCTAGTGGGCTTCGAGAGTGACTGAAGCCCTTCAAACGAAAATAGCAAGCGATCAGTAGAAGGATCCCAAGCTAGGTCAAGAGCCTTCGTAAAGTTGCTGCCATCATCAAACCTTAGGAACGACTCTCGATCCTCGTCCGATACGTCAGAGAGCACTTCAGAAAAATTGGAGCACCACTTTCTCAACCGAAATTGGCCCTTGGTGAGGATTCCCGATGTTTGCTGCATTATGTTGGTAGCCTCCTCTATGGAGTCACCTCCGGAAATTAGATCATCAACATAATAATCGCGACGCAGCATTTCGGCACCCTTTGGAAACATGGACTGCTCATCCTGTGCCAACTGATGCATTGCTCGAATTGATAAAAATGAGGCAGGCTCTGTCCCATAAGTGACCGTATCCAGTTTATAAACCTGCAAACTCATCCTGGGTGGAATTCCGCCAAAGAATGCATTGCAGATAGCTGTTCTCGGGGAAAACTCTGACGCATCGGTACATTTTGAAAATATCTCCTGTAATGGCCACTCGATGGCAACGAAACCTTAGAAGAATGTGCAGCAGCTTTGGTTGGATAACTGGACCAGACATCAAAACGTCATTTAATGAATACCCAGACGTAGTGGCAGCCGAACCATCAAAAACAACCCTGAGCTTGGTTGTTGAGCTGTCTTCCTTCAAAACGCAGTGATGTGGCAGGAAATACTGTCTGGCAGGTCGTGGACTAGGCGGGACTGGAGACATATGCCCCAAATCTAAATACTCCTTTACGAACGCAGCATACTGATCCTTTAATTGAGCCTAACAGCAAAGCTTCCTTCCGAGGGAGAGACTCCTAACTCGAGCCGAGCAGAATTCTGCACTAAATGCGTCTCGCAATCCAATTCCTCTTTCCTCCACTTCACAATGGGCTTGAAGCAGTCTTCGATTTCCCAAAATTTACGGAGCAGACACTCTAAGCGCTCATCCAGCTGGCTTGAGCTCTTTACAACGGCCTTGCGGGCTGTGGCTACGAACGACTTTCTCTCCAGATGTGAACCACCGCCTTACACAACCCATCCAAGCCGGGTTTTCTGCAGTACCGGTAGGCCAGCTGAGAACTGGATTTGACCAACACACAGATCATAAAATAGACTGGCTTCGATAAGTAAATCGGTCCGCTGCGGTCGAAAGAACTGGGGATCAGCCAAAGTGAGGTTTGACGGAATATTCCAGCTGGAGACATCCAAGCTAAAACTAGGCTGGAGGTCCGTGATGTTGGTGGCGATTACAGCGTTGGCGAGGGCCGAATATTCCGAGAAATAGGATCGTAGGAGCACATCAACAGAGAATCCGTCTGTCGCGAAGCCAGTGTCGCCAATGCCCGACACTGCCACGTACGATTTCCGTCTACGAAGCTGCAGCTGACTAGCCAGTCAGGACGTCATCACGTGCACCTGCGATCCAGAATCCAAAAGAGCCCGGCATGTAACAAAAACCGCACAACGACTCCGAATGAGAATGTTCGCTGTGGCCAGTAAGGCTATCTCACCGCTGCGACCCTGGTCAACTAGTGCGTTAGCCGTGGATAGTGAAGCGCCTATTGGCTCGGCGCACTCGGCTGCGGCTGATGTGGACGGCACAGCAGAAGGCTGGCTGCTGGTAGACTGTAACTCCAAAAAATGCAACAGACTGTGATGCCTCCTCCCACAACTGCGACAATTATCAGCGAGGCACACATAGACCTAGTCACCTAGCCTCGCCAAGGCGGCTCTCAGGGGGCAATGACAAAAATCTTGGGCATGCAGAAACTACATGGGACCACCTACCGCATAATATACAAGCAGAGGCAGGTGAATTAGTAATAATAAAGGACGCTCTACTGTTATCTGCGACTCTACGTCTCCCCACCTGAGTGCCCGCCGCGTAAGCGGCCAAGGCCACATCCATAGCCTCCAAAGTCCTGCAACGCTGTTCCAAAAACTCTGCCATCGACTCCCAAGTAGGGATGAGATCCGAGTTCGAGGCATTTTGACCTTCCTCCCACTTGGCCTTAGTAGCTGGATCCAACCTTTAAAGAAGTACTTGGACAATGATGCAGCCGGCGATCTGAACTGTCGTCCCCAAATTTTTTAAGGCTCGCATATGGGCATTGAACTTATCGGACAGCCCTCGAAGCGCTGCCACTGAGTCACCAATAGATAGATAGACCCCGGAATCTCGTTGACATGAGCCTGAAATATCAACCGACGGTTATTAAATCGATTCTCCAAAAGCTGCACTGCGACATCATAATTCTCCTCGGAGATTTCCAAGGAACGGACTGCGCTCCGACTGAGCGCTGGTTCCACCTGGATACTGCAACCTCCGCTGGCAAGGGTGGAATGGGCAGCAATTCGAGCAGAGGGCAACGACGCGTCGTGCTCGATTTCGGTATGCATCGTAGCTACAAGCTCAGACACTGTCCATCGCAAGTCGCTGCTTATCTCAGCAATGTCCAACTCTTCAAGCTCCACGTGGATGGCCATAAATCCTCGTACATGGCGACCAACTGGCCGTGACGCACATGAAGCATAGCATCCTCCACCTTTGACATTGGCTGCAGGGCGCCTTGGATCCTCTTCAAATCCTGGAGGATACCCTTTGCCTTGCATTTTAAAATCGCACTCCGAGATGGAGTGGGTTCTCCTGTGACGGCGCCGCTGGAGTTCATCGCCACTATAATTAAAATACGCTCAATATAGGTAAAAGCATGCACAAATTAATTTTGGCGCCAAAATTATAGTTTTTGTTTATTTTATTATATTTAATTATATTTGAGCGCAGCGAACACGATTTATCCCACTGTGCGCTCAGAGCCGTACACTGAGTTGTGGAATGTATATATAAATGAACGCTTCTGTGAGTCGAATGCACTTGCAAGTGGAACGTATGTATGTATGTATGTTGGCGGATCGAATAACAATTGTATGTATTGTATTTATTTATATTATTAAATGATTTATGTATAAATACAAAATAATTGTTTCACTGATGCACTGTATGCCATTTATGTTCAAAAATGCACATATGTCAATACACCGCGCAAAAACTGAAACGGGTATGTTCGCACTGTTTTATGCTCGTGGAATTGTTCATTTTATTAATTAGATCACGTCGGGGTCACCAATGTTTAGTCATTAAGTCTTTTCAATGACTTTTTCCCCTTTTTCCAAAATAACAAAAAAGAGAATTATTTGTTTCACAACGTTATAAATGTTTATTTGTTCGCATATGAAATTAAGTGCCAGCTCCGATTTAGAATGCGTATGCACTGAGATAGACAGTACAAGTGGGCCCGCCTTTTAGCATAGGACGGGCGAAAGCTCGTTAACATAATGACAAAAACAAAAAAGGAAAGCTAACTTCGGGTGGAGCCGAAGTTTACATACTCTTGCAGTAGAGTCGCAGTCCGCTAGGTGGCGCCACGCATCTTATATTATTAGATATATAGCGGATCGTATATAGTTGGCCGATCCTTATGAAATTTGGCATATCGAATTATTTTGCCCAAAGAGGAATCCCTTGAATCCCTTGATCCCTTGATTCCCAAAGAGGAATCCCATCATTCTAACTTGAAAAACAAGGAAGTTATGTCATTTCCGATCAATAAGTTATATGGCAGCTATAGGATATAGATGGCCGATCCTTATGATATGATGCCGATCCTATAGATGGCAGATCGTATACGTTTGCCCAAATTAGAATCCATAGAAAGTTTCATCCTTCTAACTTGAAAAAAAACGAAGTTATGCCATTTCCGATCAATCAGTTATATGGCAGCTATAAGATATAGTCGACCAATCCCGGCCGTTTCGACTCATGTACTGCCTGCAACAGAAAGAAGGGTGTGTGCAAAGTTTCAACTCGATAGCTTTAAAACTGAGAGGCTAGTTTGCGTAGAAACAGACAGACAGACAGACGGAGAGAGGGACATGCTCATATCGACTCAGGAGGTGATCCTGATCAAGAATATATATACTTTATAGGGTCGGAGATGTCTCCTTCACTGCGTTCCACACTTTTGACCAAAATTATAATACCCTCTGCCAGAGTATTATACAATTAAGCCAAGCGGAAGAGGACAGTCGGCTTGCGACTAGCAACAGCGATGAGAAAATGATTATATGCTTAACTATAATTATTACACTTATATATATATGTTACATTTATATTGACTCAATTAATTCGTGGCTGCTGCCTGACCCGACAGTGTCGTTAGTAAAAAATCTTAAATACGGTTCTTGGCTAATTAGGGTATGTAAATTCAAAAAATATATTTTATTTAAAAAAAAAATGTATAAAATATTTTATTCCAAAAAATATGGACTTTTTCCCTCAGTGGACTGGTAAAAAAAATAGAGCTCGATCATCTCAAAGGAAAAATGGAAAGCCCTACACATATGTAGATAACATGGCTGCATCCCTAAAATTCTCACCAATACACTTAGATTTCTGGGTCTTACAATAAACAATAGATATAGATGGAACCTCACATTAATAATCTTAAAACAGACCTATCCAAGCCCCTAGGGATAGTCAAGTACCTATCATCCCACAATTATAATACCAACACCACAACACTTATCCAAAATCAGAAAATAAACAATAGATATAGATGGAACCTCACATTAATAATCTTAAAACAGACCTATCCAAGCCCCTAGGGATAGTCAAGCACCTATCATCCCACAATTATAATACCAACACCACAACACTTATCCAAAATCATAAAATCCCCTTTTGCTTACTCCTATAAGGACATGCCCCGACATTTTAACTCAAACTGCTAAAAGCACCATTAACGTCGCGATAAGAGCAGCTCTCGGAGCATTTCGCACTACCCCTTCCAACAACCTAGTGGCAGCTAACATTCACCCCATAGAACTGAAGAGAAACTTAAAAACTTGATTAATTCCATCGACACCCCCCTAAGAACACTCACCAGGTCCCAAAAAAGAATCCACCGGGACCCGAGCACAATATACAAAATTGCGAAACCAACATGCCTTTTTCTTTAGCGACTTAAACACTATCCGAGCTCTAGCCAATCCTAACGAAACCAATTCCCGATTAATTTTGAACTTCCTAAAGAAATCTGGTATTTTCTACAAAATTTGATACTATCTGCCTTTATAGAACTTAAGAAAACCTATTAGATATCTCTACAATTAGTAAATGTATATATTAGATTAGCTATAACAAACCCAACACACAAACAATTATATTAAGCCAGTTCTATTCTATAAGATGTTTCGAAGGCCACTAGGCGCTATTACTCTTCCGCACCAGTTAACTTTTAGTTTAAACTATTGGCTAGCTTTATATAAATAAATATATAAACTGTATCACAATTAATATCAACTAAATCACAAAGAGAAATGAAAAAGAAAGGAAAGCTTATTTCGGGCGAAGCAAAAGTTGATATACCCTTGCAGTTAAGTAGCAGCATATATTAAATATATATATCGGATTGTATATAGTTGTCCGATCCTTATGAAAGTTTCACTATGAACTTCGGTTTTGCCCAAGTTAGATTTTCTATCTTGTTTTATTCTAACGTTTTTACAATGTTATTGCAATGGTGAATCTCACCGGAGTTGACTCCTCTGCCGGATCCTCGCTGCTTCTTCAGTCGTTGCCGCTGGCGGAGGTCAAACGCTCGTCCTCGTTCGCCGGTCACCGTTCTGGGTTGGTGCCAATATACACGCCACCCCAATCTCTCGCCTGGCAGGATGTTAGGTCTTGGTGCCTGGCGCCGGTTTGGCTAGCGGTTTCCTTTTGTTGGTGCTCCACCGTGCTCCAGCGGCGGGGTCTATGCTGCTCCTGTTGTTGGTATCACCATTAAACCTCTCAGGGCACACCAACGGTTGCGTTCGGCACTCACCACCAAACACTTGCGTGTCTACGCTCCGCAGGATCTATCTGTCGTGTCCGGGAATAAACCAACCCGACTCGATTTACCCTAAGCTTCAGACTTGCCCAAGATCCTGGATCCTTTCACACTCGCTCCTTGTTCTATTCTCGCGTTATGGCTCGCTTATAGCCGATGGATTTACCCACAGGGGGTCCTTGAGCCACGAATCACAGATCCTTGCGCAGTCACTCTCAATCCCGCGCTTGAGACTGTCGAACGTAGCCATGGGGGGTCCTTTAGCCCATACTCCCAATTCCTCCAAGGAAACTTTCCTGCTTGAATGTCGCACTCTCCAAAGGTCCTCTGGAGGACCCTCCACTCAACACTTCCAGCTTCCCTAGAAGACTCGGTCCTGATTCGCTCTAGTGGCCCTCCTTATATAGCGTGAGAGGCGCTCGTTAATCCTTGTAAATCTCGCTTCGTGCCAGATTCCTCGCGCTTTGCCCGCGCTCCAAAATTTACCTTGACCACCGACGCTTCGGAGGTCGCAGCTAGTGCAGTATTGTCTCTAGTTGGTAATCCAATTACCTTTATTTCAAAAACCTTGAACAGAACAAGTTTATACAACTAATAAGAAGGAAATTTTAGTTTTATTTTAAATTTTGGAAACATAGTATGGGCTCTTAAAAAACTATGAAATTACTTATACGGAGTGATTGGAATTGAAATTCAAGCCGATCATCAACCATCTTACGCAATCTCAGATAAAAATCATAAAATCGAAATGAAACGCTGTTACTCTTTCATAGAAAATTTCACTCCAAAAGTCATTTATAAGACAGGTACAACTACTGTAGTTGCTGACGCATTATTAAGGATTCAGGTGAGTAAAACACATGAGTTGGCTAATATATTCGAAAATACGAAACATATAATGGAATTTGGCAACCCCGAAAATTTGATAACAATCTTATGGATACAAATTTTCCCCCAATTTAACATTAAAATCTATTATACTTTAGAATATTATACTTTATATTTTAGATTTCAAAGTCAACTTAAAGATCAATTTTTAAAAAAAAAATTTTTGTGTACAAGAATATTTGTCCAAAATGTGGAAAATTCTAAAGACAAATCACTTGTAATCGAAGAAACACATTGTGGAGCTTGACGAAAATTAAAAACAAATCGGTAGATTGAATTACACAGCTCCACAAAAAAAAAAAAAAAAAAAAAATTCAGAGATCAGACCATACCTCCTATATGGATTTGGGGTCGCTGAATCCGAATCCGTGGTCAGTTGGTCGCCATCACGTCAGGTTTTCGAGAAAATAACGGTTGAATAGTCGAAAAACGCCGTTTTTGGCCATTTTCGAAAAATCGTACCGCAAACACAATTTTCACTTTTTTTGAGGTTATGAAGAAACTTGACGTGATGGCGTCAAACTGACCTCAGATTCGAATTCAGCGACCCCAAAAACCCCCGGGTACCATGTTTTATTTGAATATGCCGAATTTTGAAATTTTTGTGTTCGGCATACATTTTTTGCTAAGATGCCTACATATAAACGCACCCCCTGTCCTAACGGTGCATGCGAAAAATGGCATGGAGCTCGTTTTAAAGATCACAAATCAGCCTTTCATTTCCATTTTGAATTAGGCTTGTAACACATCAGAATTTTGCGGTACGATTTTTCGAAAATGGCCAAAAACGGCGTTTTTCGACTATTCAACCGTTATTTTCTCGAAAACCTGACGTGATGGCGACCAACTGACCACGGATTCGGATTCAGCGACCCCAAATCCATATAGGAGGTATGGTCTGATCTCTGAATTTTTTTTTTTTTTTTTTTTTTGTGGAGCTGTGTTATTGACCAAACTTACATATATAATTAAAAAAATATATACAAAATTGTAAAATTTACAACGAAAAAAAATATAAAAGACACTAAATTAAAATTCCAATTGGAGAATCCCCAATCCCAAGTAAAGAAGGCGAAAATTTACACATTGGCATATGAACTTAAAATCAAAAATAAATTAAATATCGAAAACAAAGTAGTGGAACTTCTTCAACAATTTCCACAAACCACAATAACAATAACCGATAATGAACCGAGCTTTATCTCGGCCCAATTGACTCCCAACCTTCAATTACGCATTACGCAGACCCGAGGCACAGTACCTTAAACGGACAAGTGAGAGGGAACATTCTATATTAACAGAAAAAGCTCGATGCATAAATGAAGAATTTAACTCAACCGACTATTCCGAAATAGTAATAAAAGCCGCTCAAGAATATAATAAGAACATTCATTCTACAATTACCCCAAAAACCTTTTGACGTACTATATAATAAAAACAAGAAAAGAAAGCTAACTTCGGGCGGAGCCGAAGCTTTTATACCCTTGCAGTTGAGTCGCAGTTCGCTAGGTGACAACACGCATCTTATATTATTAGATATATAGCGGATCGTATAGTCAGCCGATCTTTATGATTTTGGCACATCGAATTATTTTGCCCATCCTTCTAACTTGAAAAACAACGAAATTATGGCATTTCCGATCAATCAGTTATATGGCAGCTATAGGATATAGTCGATCGATCCCGGCCGTTCCGACTTATACAAGGTGTGTGTCAAAAGTTTCCGAACTTTTCTGCCAGGGCATTTTCTGGTGCCGCCATCTTTGTGTGAGTATATGCGTTTGAAAGATACATTATTCACCGATTTTCCCCTGCAAATTTCAAGACATTTGGAACAGTTGAATTGGAATTATTGCGTTTTAAGTGACAGTACCTTGTGTTAGTTGGTCGACGAAAAATCATGGAGCAAAGAGCGGTTATTAAGTTTTGTTTTAAACTCGGTAAAAATTTCACCGAGACTCATAAATTGATGAAACAAGTTTATGGTGATGATTGTCTATCCCGTACCTCAACTTACGAGTAGTTTAATCGTTTTAAAAATGGTCGTGAAAGCCTGGAAGACGACGAACATTCGGGCCGTCCGAAAAGTGCTGTTATTGATGAAAACATTCAAATTGTTCGTGATTTTGTCAAAAAAGAACCAAAATCTTCTTTGAGATTCATGGAAATGGAGTTGGAGATATCCTATAAGTCTATTCATCGCATTTTGATTGAGCATTTGGGTATGCGGAAGTTTTGTGCACGGTTTGTTCCACACACACTCAAAGAGCACGAAAAGGCGCTTCGCATTCAGCATTCGAAAGTCGTCGTTATTGAAGCACGAAAAGATCCTAATTTTGTGACTTTTTCCGTGTGACTTTTTCCTATTCGGAAAATTAAAATTGGCAATGAAAGGAAGATATTTTGATGACATAAAGTCCATTGAAAAGGCGACGATCGACATACTCTAGGCCATCCCGGTTGACGAGCTAAAACACTCATTCGAATCACTTTTAAATCGTGCAAATCGTTGTATTGAGTCGGAGGGAGACTATTTTGAATAAATGCAAAGTTTCATTCCAAACTATTTTGTAGTTTTTTTTCTTTTTGAAAAGTTCGGAAACTTTTGACACACACCTTGTATACTACCTGCAAAGGAAAGAAGGGTGTATGCAAAGTTTCAACTCGATAGCTCTAAAACTGAGAGACTAGTTTGCGTAGAAACGGACAGACGGACACGCTCATATCGACTTAGGAGGTGATCCTGATAAAGAATATATTATAGGGTCTTTAGGGTCGGAGATGTTTCCTTCACTGCGTTGCACACTTTTGACCAAAATTATAATACTCTCTGCAAGAGAATAAAAAGCACGATAATATTCCTCAAATTTTAAAAACAAGAGAAAATGTTAGAAACGAATAAAAAAAAAAAACAAAAAAGAACAAGAAAGGAAAGCTTACTTCGGGCGGAGCCGAAGTTGATATACCCTTGCAGTTGTGCCATTTCCGATCATTCAGTTATATGGTGGTTATTGGACATACATAGTTGGCCGATCCCTATGAAATTTGGCAAATCAGATTATTTTGTCCATAATAGAATCTGTACCAAGTCCCATCTTTCTAACTTAAAAAATAGCAAAGTTATGGCTTTTTCGACCAATCAGTTATATGGTAGCTGTAGGATGTAGTCGACCGATCCCGGCCGTTCCGACTTATGTACTACCTGCAAGAAAAAGTAGGATGTGTGCAAAGTTTCAACTCGATAGCTCTAAAACTGAGAGACTAGTTTGCGAAGAAACCGAGAGACAGACGGACATGCTTATATCGACTCACCCTTTATAGGGTCGGAGATGTCTCCTTCACTGCGTTGCACACTTTTGA
This sequence comes from Drosophila ananassae, assembly GCF_017639315.1. Classification (NCBI taxonomy): domain Eukaryota; kingdom Metazoa; phylum Arthropoda; class Insecta; order Diptera; family Drosophilidae; genus Drosophila; species Drosophila ananassae. The sequence goes on from NW_025319123.1 coordinate 66,436, forward strand.
CCAAAATAGTAATACCCTCTGCAAGGGTATAAAAATAATATCATGTAGGACAGGTAGTTTATGAAAAAGAAACACGGGGAAAAATATAAACTTAAAACTAGATATAAGAAAAAAGTAGTTAAAGAAAATTTACCTTACAAAATAATACTCATCAATAGAAAAAGAATTGTTCACAAAGTAATATAAAATGTAATGCATAAATATTCTTGTATTTCTTTCAGTTCTTCAATTGTTTTGCGAAATAAGGCATCCGCAACATGATTGTCTTTACCCTTAAGATACTTCGAAGTAAATTCATAGTCCTCTGGTTCAAGCCTCATTATTGTTAATTTCGATGTAGGGTTAGCCATGGTCCTTGCTCTGTTTTGACAGTGAAGTGTCTACTACATGCGTATGGTTAGAAGGAATTTATAACCCAGTAAATTGCTAATAGTTCTTGTTCTATAGTTTACTTATTACTTTCACTTACCTTTGTAATTACCCTTTGTAAGTCGTAAGAGACTTTGGTATTTCCTAATGGTTTCATAGTTTATGTAATCAGGCAATATAACTTTATCAGTGCACTTGTGACCGAGAGTTACTTTCCTCCATAAAAAATATGTATTTATCAGGATGCAGTTGAATTTTATTTTTCCTAAAAAGGTCAAAGGCATTATATGATTTTTGACCATATGCTTTTCAAAACATCCCATTCTGCATTATTATATCGTCCATATAGAGAAATTCTTGGGATGGCTCAAGGGCAGTAAATGTCATCAATTGTCATCATTCTTGAAAAAGAATTTAGCGCAATTTTTAAATTAATTGTAGAAAATGATTAGATTAATGTAGAAACTATTAGGATCTATTTCTGATATCATTGATATGCTGTTGAGGAACCTGTCGCTCAGGTGTGGAAGTCTGCAAGGCTGGTCAATGGCATAGAAGATGCTCGACAGTTTCCTTTTCTTCTTCGTTCCTGCAGCTAGTTGTGATGTTCTTTTGTTTGGGATTTTGGGCCACAGTTGGCGGACCAGCCGGCAGTTGGGAACGGAGTCTCAGCTGAACTTGTTTTCCTTTTTGTTGGCTTTCCTAAGTTGGAGCTTGTATGAGACTATAGGTACACCGGTACCTTCTAGTTCTCCCTGGAGCGGTGTGGTGGTGCCTATGCGCGCTATGCAGTTGCCTGTGATGTCCCTGTGACCAGGGACCCAGATGAGGCTTAAGTCATACTGGTTTGCCATTTCTCATGGAGAGATGACCTGCAGTCTGAGACTGTTGTGGAGTTGCTGGTGATCGAGCTGATCGATTTTATAGCCACTTTTACTGTCACTGTATATATTGACTCCTCTTTGTGTGGAGTTGTGTATGCTTAGGTATTTTAGTGCATCCCTTATAGCTATCACTTCAGCTTTAAATATGCTGCAGTGATTGAGTAGTCTAAAAGAGGCTTTAATGCCTAGTTGTTCGGAGTATATCCCTCATCCTACTTTATTGTTTAGTTTGGATCTATCGCTATAGAAGCTTAGTGTCTTTCCAGGGTCTGGGATTTGGTCCCTGGGAACACTCCTCTCCATCTGGAATGAAGGTATGGAAGGGTGTTTGTGGATATTCCCTGGGAGTACAGTAGTCTGTACTGCTGGGAATGAAAGGGTCTTTTAGTAAAATGAGGGAGTGGCCCTTGTTAAGGTGGCTGCATTGCTGGGCTGCCCTTAGCCTGATAGTTTCTACTTTTCTGGATTTTAGAAGGTAAAGAGGGCAATAGCAGCCTTTTTTGACCTTTCTTCAATGTCGGAGTTCTAATTTAGCTTTCTATTCAGGATTATGAAGGAGATCCTTTAGTCTTTGGGTTGGGTTAAAAGTTGATCTTTAAGTTTAGCTTCCCGTGAGCTACCTCTATCGGAGCTAGACTTTCCTTATTTATGATAAGGACGGCCTGGTTCGACGGTCCATCCATCTCTTCCACCTTCGCTACACGCCAGGAGGAGGTCTGGTTCCCGGGCTAGAAACTCAAAGCATTTTGCTGCTAGGGCTGCTTCTACCCACCTCCACTCATCCCTTGGGACTTTACGAGGGCAACTCCTGTCGATAACGCCGAGCAAGATGGGGCTTTTTGCGATCTCTGCAAAGGACCGCGTTGACTGTGAGCACAGAGCCTCCAGGTACCCCCAGATAGCCCTCCGTTTGAGACTAGGCAGAGTTTGTATACCGAGCCCCCAGCCAGGCTGACTCTCGGCACGGGTAGAGAGACACCTTAGTCCGGCCCGGTTTGAGATGGTGTTTTGGAATGGGAGTTGGATAGGAATTGTAGTGTAGGAGAAAGGAAAAGTGTGAGGCTAGTTTTTAGAGGCGGCAAGACAAGCGCATCGTGGGAGTTTACGCTCTTACGGCGCAGATACCCGCTAGTCCGGGGCTGCTTATTTGCGATAAGGATCCTGCTATAGGATCCTTCGCTTTGTTCATAGCCAACCTTATTTGAGAAGGCCATTCGCTATCCACAACCTGTTTTGTAGCCCTAAGCTAAGTATCCTAGGAGTCATATCACAAACTCTTTGGACCGAAAAATTCGGAAACTCTTAACATAATAAAATAAATAATTGTTTGATCTTCTATCCATCTGTCCAAAATAATTAGATTTTCCAAATTTCATAAAGATGGGCTGACTATAGCCTATATCTACCATATAACAGAAAAATCGAAAATGGCACAACCTGGATATTTTTAAAGATTCTGGGGGCTGTTTCCAACATTTTTATTAGAAAATTTATTTAATGGTGAAATGCTCATAAGGATCGGACAACGATCCGATATATATGTACATATATGTATCTGACTGTTTCTACGCAATTAGTCTCTCAAGCTATAGATTTAAAACTTTGCACACATCCTTCTTATGTTTACAGGCAGTATATATACTCATATAAGTTAAGGTGTCCATTTATTTCCATTTGAATTTTAGGAAAATATTCTTTAGAGATGGATTCGGCTTGATGTTTTGCTGGTCAATAAAAGACTGACTTCCCAGAGTTGTGACCTCCGGGTGTAGTTGAACCCACAACACTTGAATATCGAACACTTGAGTATCGAATTTTGCTTATGCTGTGGATTCTGGGTTAAGGAAGAGTGGACAGGGGGCGCATAGTGTTGAGTAGGGGCGGATTGGCAGTACCGGGTGATAACACGCAAGCTCTTAGTTTATGCACTTGTATATTCGGCATTGATTGGATCGGCCTTCCCTAGGAAAATGTTTGAGGAAAAATCATAAAAGCACAAAAATAAATGTAGAAAATCGGAGATTTCAACTTTGGATGAGTATTCCAAAGATATGGTTACTGCTAGATGTAATTTTTTTATTTTAGTTGGTACACATACATTTCAAAAATGATATAATATGTACTAAAAATAATGATGGTCGACGCAATAACATGGCCTACAGAATTCAATATATGGTAAAATTTGATAAATTTCTTTTTTAAGGTGTACCGCGGAAACTGTGGGTGATGGAGCCTATGTTTGTTCTGGATTTTTGTTCAGGGGAGCAGTTGAAATTTTGCATGGAGAAAAAAAATTGGAAATTGTCGGCATGTGTTATCGATCACGTTGGTAAATTGGGTGGCTGTTTTTCCTTTTTCGTTTGGCATTTTTTTCTTTTACCACATCGGACGCAACCCCACCAATCGTGATTCGCAATTTCTTAATAATTGCATCGATTGTGTTTTCATTTTTGACTTTGTTTAATTTAAAGCCAATTATTTTGGTTTTAACGACCTCTACTGCTATAGGTTCATGTCCATTTAATTTTTAAATAATTTAATCGCAGTAATAAATCTTTAAAGATTTATTTTCTTTCCGTCAAATTCTGGGACAGCATGCGAAATATAGGCTCTTTGGACCGCTGCTTCGTCCACCATTATTATAGATATACTCTCTATTGTGCTGAAGTCTGATTCCGAGGCTGTACCATCTTTTTCTGGCAACTCATTGTCAGATTCTTTAGATCAGGGATGCCCAGTCTCAAAGCTCCCGTTCCTCCTTTGTTGTTGGATTTCTCTTTCATATGAGAAGGTCAAAGTCATATATGTACGTGTCGGAGAGGAGGTAATTGAGTCTCTTGTTAGACATTAGACTTTAAGGTGTGACCATTGGTCGTGCTGTAATATACCAGTCCTGATATGATGAGGACTCAGTTTGCGAACTAAGGCCGTGTGTGGCTTCGTTGTGTTGCTAGATCTGGTCCTTCTTTCTTTTTTCATCTCTGCTTCGTACTGAGCTTGGTGTGTTGAGTTAACTGCAAACTTTATTGACCAAAGATAAGCAACAAAGGCAACGAGGACTCGCTGCATCAACCAGAACATGACATGGAACACCACCAGGGGAACGAACAAACAAATCCCGAGACCCCGCGAGGAGAAGGCTTAACTTATCCGACATCAGAAGTGGGATACGGCCCTAACCAAACTACTTCTAGAGACGTATTTATCTTACGAGAAAAACCATTAAGTGACAGCGCTCTTATATTAGCGTTAAGTAAAGCTTTGGAAGGCACAGCGGCGCAATGGTTCCGGCAATTGTTTGAGCAGCGATACGAGACTTCAGAGATGCCGGCCGCCGTCATTTTAAATCTTCTTAATAGCCGTTCAAGCAATGGCGAAAGCCTGAATTCAGAACAAATTTCCATCGCGTTGGTTCTTGGGCACATGGCTAATTTCGACCGGCGTTGGCAGCGAATGATACACAACGCATGTTAGCAATCGACGAGAACTGCAAGCGGAGTTGCAAGTATTCTCAGCGCTAAGAGAGCGCCCTAATGCAACGAACTGGGAACCAGAGACGAAGCGAGCTAAAACTGCGGAAATCAAATGTTACCAGTGTGAAAAACTAGGCCACAAAAAGCAAGACTTTAGATCCGGATCCCAGGTTTCGACAACTGAAAAGGTGTGGCGGTCAGCGCAGCCCCGTCATGGAAAGACTAACGTAACGTGCTACAGATGTCAGGAGCCGGGACACATAGCCACTAATTGTCAAAAAAAAGTGCAGAACGCTGGATTGGGAGTCAGAACATAAAAAAGAGTGGAGCTATGCGCTATAGTGGAGCCTCAATCAATGGGCAATGGTGAGAGATTTCAAGTTACATTTGATTCGGGAGTGCTCATTAATTAGGAAAAGCGTTTCTAATAAGCTGGTAAGAGAATTCATAGCGTTATTTCTTTAAAGGGGATAGGTTATGCCAATACCTACAGTACCTCACAAGTTGAATCAAACATCATGATTGATCGTAACTCCTTGGTTGTTTTGTTTCATATAGTGTCAGATGAATGTATGAAAAATAATATTTTAATCGGCAAAGAAATATTGGCTCAAGGGTTTTCAGTAGAAGTGTCCTATGATAATTTTAAAATTGTTCAATCTAAAGTTGTAAACATTTGTGAAACCGTTTAACCTACTAATTTTGATAATATTGAAACGGAAATGAAAAAGAAATTTTAATATCATTTCTAAAGCAACACTCCCTATCTTTTGTCGAAGGCACTCCACAAACACGTGTGAATACTGGGGAAATGCATATTCGTTTGATTGAATCGACTAAGACTGTGCAAAGGCGACCATATAGGTTTAGTTCGAGCGAACGGGAATTGATCGAATATAAAATTATCAGGCCTAGTAACTGACCATTTGGGAGTCCTGCATTATTAGTAAAGAAGAAAAACGGCTCAGCAAGACTTTGCGTTGATTATAGAGAATTAAATAAGAATACCGTAGCTGATAAGTCTCCATTACCGTTAATATCAGATCAAATAGCTAGACTTAGGGAAGCTAAATATTTCACTTCTCTTGACATGGCTAGCGGGTATTACCAGATTTCAATGCACCCTGAATCAATAGAATATACAGCTTTTGTTACCCCTGATGGGGTGTACGAATTTCTTGCGGTGCCTTTTGGGTTAGAAACGCACCTTCAGTGTTTCAGAGAGCTGTGTTAAAGGCACTTGACGTTTGAAACTTGTATTAGACGTTTTAGAGAAGGCAGGATTCGCGTGTTCTTGGGCGATGGACAATTAAATTTGTTTGAAAATGTGTGAAGCCAATATGTTTGACGAAGAATATAAAAGATGGCTTGTAAAAGTTTAGTTATGTATTTTGGATTACGAAGTAACGATTTTAACTGATTAATGTAAAATTTGAAAACGTTTTATTGATCTTTTGTATGGAAATGGTTTATTAGAGAAATTTAGTTATGTTAATGAACATTATATGAAGTTAAGATTATGTGGTTAAGTTCTTTGAAAGCATTTAATAAAATTGTAAAGTGGAATAAAATTCAGATGTCAATTATAGACACGAGGACGTGTATATGTCAGGATGGCCGTGTCGGAGAGGAGGTAATTCAGTCTTTCGTTAGACATTAGACTTTAAGGTATGATCATTGGTCGTGCTGGAATATACCAGTCCTGGTATGATGCGGACTAAGTTTTCGAACTAAGGCCATGTGTGGCTTCGTTGTGTTGCTAGATCTGGTCCTTCTTTCTTTTTTCATCTCTGCTTCGTACTAAGCTTAGTGTGTTGAGTTAACTGCAAGCCAGCATAAGCCTTACAAATTTTTAGTAAGTGTTTGCTTCACTTCACTCGTGTGTTCAACACTTGTTACGAACGATAACTTCTAAAATCATTTATCGGCTGAGACGGGTGGTAAAAAGTATGGGAGACAGCGCACGCTGGAATTTCCGGCTTCGGCTCGCCGGCAAGGGGAGTGTTAATTGCCGGTTCCCAAAGGTGCCTCTCAACGGAGGGATCTAATTTAAAATTGTGTGCTCTCGACAAGACATACTATCTGGAATGAGTCCCGATTTCCTTTATGTAGAGAGATGGAGGGTTCCCTTCCTGCCCCTTACTGTGAGCCACACAGGTTTAAAGGGGCGACTCTAAATCTATCAAAAGGCCATGCTTCGCATCTGAGGCACCCACTTCTTCTTCATGCACTCGTGACAACGCATCCGGAACGTCATTAAGGTTGCACATACGGTGGTCGAAACGAATTTGTAAATTATCTGTGCTTTGTTAAGTTTCTTCGACACGAAGGCTATCGGACAACTCTTCCTACGCCAGTACTACTAACATCACAGTGGATCGAGAAAGCCTTGTTGAAATCGGGGCTACACAAAACCGGGGCGAGCTTAACAATTTCTTAAGTTTCTCAAAAGCTAGCTGTCCGTCTGGAGTCATAGCGAATCTTTGCTTCGGCTTTAACAGATCTGTCAATGGCGCGGCTACTGATGCGAAATAACTTTTAAATTTTCGGTACCAATTCTTAGGGATGGCATCCCTAAGAACCGTCTAAAGCCTTCAATGTTTTCAGCAAGGAAAAATCCACCATTGCCGACACCTTTTCCGGATCGGTTCGCACGACCCCTTCACCTATAATATGCCCCAAATACTTCACACTGCGCATGTAAAACATACTTTTCTCCACGTTCAGCGTTAACCTCGCCATTTTCATACGGCCTGCTATCGCATTGAGGACCTTCAAATGACTATCAAAAGAGCCGCACACAATCAGTAAATCATCTAGATAAACGAATACCTCATTACTTAGTTCTGGAGGCACTACTTTGTCCATAAGCCTGGTTATGGTTTGCGGTGCATTTAACAGTCCAAATGGCATCACTTTATGTTGGTATAGTGACTTGTCAGGGATAGTAAAAGCGGTCTTATCCCGCGATGCTGGGTCTAGGGGTATTTGCCAATTGGCATCTTTTAGGTCTAAACTGGTTATAAAATTCGCCTTCGGAAATCTGCTTCAGATACCATCAATTTGCGGCAATGGATAAGTATAATTTTTCGTTACTCCGTTGACTTTTCTACTGTCTAGGCACATCCTAACCTTGCCGGGTAATACCGTAACTAATGCCATTTGGTTTAACATGCGAACTTCCGCATACGGCCGTCTATCCGAACATTTGTGCCTAATGGCATTTATGGTATTAACTGCCTTCCAAAAATCTTTTAAACGCTTGGCACTTCGGGATGGGGTCTTTTTAACAACTCTAGTGGGTGAAAATTCCGCAAGGTATTATTCCTGACCCGCTGTGGCCAGAAAATGGTACTTTGGGAATTTGATTCGGACGGATCGGACACCACGGACGACAAATTGGACAAACAATTTAATGCTTCTCCTGACTTTCGAAATTTCGAATTATACATATTTAGGGTGCCACACCCATAACAGAAAATCTTTCTTTTTGCCTCGCAGTCGTGGTAGCGGTGCCCTTCCATCCTGCAGTTCCAACATACTAACGGTAGTGTATCTAACTCATCTATTATTTCCACAGCCGAAAATTCAGTAGCATCAACGGGCTCCATATCTTCGACTAATTCTGCTTGTCGCCGCTTGGCCGATCACAGGGAAGGCCTTTAAACACTTTAAACACTAGTGCTGGACAACAGTTCTGTGTTTGTTGATGGTTTTATTCTGGAAGAGTTACATTAATTACTTATCTTTACAACTACTTAGTCTTTAACCTACCGCAGTTTCTCTTCCCTCTTATCGTGATGGCGCAAATCGGTCTAATTCCGCCAAATTGTTTCCCTCTGTTTACCTTTTTTTAGTGGGACCAAATAATCTAAACTTAAATACCAAAGCTATCGACACAAATAATACTGCGGCGCTGAGTTTAAACTTAACTAACTATCGATAACCCTAATCCGTTCCGCGATATCCCCACCCCCGTGAAGCAGCCGCATTCACCACATCCAGGACAGCTAACTTCGAAGCGGAACGCATTATAGTCTTGGCTCGATCGTTAGTCCGCACTGCCGCTCGACGAGGTACTCCATCTCTTCCGGTGAACACCTCTTCCACGACGCCTCGTTTCCACTTCCTTCGTGGTATGGCAGGATCACAGATGAACACCAGGTCTCCTCGGCGAATTGGCTCGACGTGCTTGCACCATCTCTCCCTGCGCACAAGTGTAGGCAGGTACTCATGCACCCATCTCTTCCAGAAACGATCCCGCATCATCCTCGCTATGCGCCACTGCTTCCTGGTAGCGCATCTCACGAACTCCTGTCCGTCATCCTTGGGAAGGTCTGGAACATCGGGTGCTCCCTTCAGCAAGTCGTTGGGTGTCAGTGGAGCCTCCTGGTCCACCGTCACTGGTAGATGAGAGAGCGGACGAGAGTTCACTATGTTCTCCGCCTCAATCAGCAGGTTCTCCAGTACGTGCTCCTTGGGCGCAAGTTCTTTCATCGTGTGCGCCAGCACCTTCTTCACACACTGCACCATCCTTTCCCAGGCGCCACCCTCAGCTGGGTTCGCCGGGCAATTGAAGATCCATTCGACTCCTTTGGATGACAGCTCGCCCTGGATCTGTGCAGGCTCGAACACTTCGTTGAGCCTCCTGGCTTCGCGGTCGGCTCCAACGAAGTTCTTTCCATTGTCGCTCCTAATCCTGACGACGGGTCCACGTCGGCACATGAAGTTCCTCATAGCGATTATGCAGGAATCGGTGGACAAATCGTGAGCCATCTCCAAGTGGATAGCTCTTGTGGTTAGACACGTAAACAGTGCCACCCACCTCTTCTCCGTGCGTCGTCCAACCGTCACAAATAGCGGTCCAAAATAGTCCAATTCGGTGAACTTAAAGGGCCATCCGTTGGCATCCAGCCGGTCCTCTGGTAGAGGACCCATCTCGGGCTGAGTTGGTCGTGCCCTTCGCAGCTTGCAAACGTTGCATTTGCTCACCACCCTTCGTAGCAGCCTCCGTAAGTTCGTAATCCAGAACTTTTGCCGGATCGCTCCGATGGTTGCCTCCGTGTTTTGGTGGCACATCCTCTCGTGGTGATGCTGCACGATCATCTCCGCCAGTGCCTCGTCGTGACACAGTATTATCGGTCGACGTGCGCTGTATGGCACACTCGTCGCGTCGTCGATCCCTCCGCTGGCTCGCATTACTCCGTCCTCGTCGAAGTATGGGGACAGTCCATGCAATCGGCTGCCCTTGGCGGCCTTCCCTTGGTCGTTCTCAGCAAACGCTTCTCGCTGCGATTGCCGTGCTAGTGCGCGCTCAGCTTCAGCGCACTCCATCGATGTCAGTCCGTGATCCTCTCCATCGTATCGTAGTCCACGGCACCGACGAATAAATCTGAGCACCCATGCGGTGCTTCTCAACAGTCGATTGTAGTTGGAGAATCTCTGCAGGGATATGAAATTTACCATGACCAAAGCAAACTCACATTTCATTTCCTCTTCGTCGGGCGTCGGAGGGATCCACCCCTCGTTCGATCTTGGCCAGCTCTCCTCTGGTCCTCGAAGAAATGTTGGACCGCTTAGCCATCTCGAACCGATGCTCAGGTCCACGGCCTTGCGCGGCCTCGTCGCGTCGTCTGCCACATTTTCGCCAGACAGAATCCATCTCCACTGGGACGCCTCCGTGGATTCCAAGATCTCCGCCACTCGATTACCGACGAACTGTTTGTATATCCGGTGGGTGCTGCTTATCCAGTGCAACACAGTCTTAGAGTCCGTCCATAATACGCAGCTGCTGATCGCCACACCGTGCTCTTGCTTGACGGTGTCCATCAGTCGCGTGCCCAATACTGCTGCCTGAAGTTCCAGTCGCGGGATCGACATAGTCGTCATCGGAGCGCATTTCGTCTTTCCGTCGATGTTGACGAGTCTCTTGAGCGCCATATTATAGCTCTCCGGCAGTCTCACCTCGTCGTCTCTCCATAGCAGCCCGGTTTCATATCGTCGACCTACTCGCTTAGTCGTCTCCTCCAGGATTCTCAGGGCCCGTGCATCGCCGCCATCTGCGACTGACGGCGCCAGCTCCACTCCGCCAGCTGCGACTGGCTGTGCCGGCTTTACTCCGAAATTCTCGATCTCGAAATAATCGCTGACCCTCTTCTCCAGAAGATTATCCTGGGGCACGGCTAGGAGGCACGAACTCTGAAGCGGTGAGCTCTTCTTTCCTCTCACCGGTCCATCGGTTCCTCTCACCCACCCATCCAAGTGCGGTGGCTGCTGCAAATGGTCCTCCAGATCCATAGCTTCTTGTTTTGAGGGGTATTCCAAGATGCGCATGATCCAGTCCAATTAGGATCCTCGGCGTCGCATTGTTGTACGGCTTCACAGGCAGGCGCGCATTCGCCTTCACTGCCTGTACATCATCCCGACGCAGGCTCTGCATCGGAAGGTTCAAATTGGCTACTCCGTACACGTTCTTCAGCCCATGGCGCTTTGGCTTGCCCGCTGCACTGATCTGCAGGTTGACCACTTTTGTGTGCTCTTTGGCAGATTTCCCACCAAACCATTGCACGTTCAGTTGGCGACTCTCGCCTTTCAGGTTCAGGCTGCGGATGAATTCGTCGTCGATGAGCGTGACAGACGATCCTTCATCCAGCAGTGCATAGGTGTCGACCTGTGTATTCTCCCCGTACAATGTCACGGGTACAATCCGGAATAGCAGGTGGAATCCAATCGAATCAACGCAGCTCACGTTCCGGTGCGTCAAATCGTGGCGGTCACACGTCGATCGCCTTTTCTCCTGCTCACGCCCCGCGTCTATAACTGCGGCTGACGTGGGACGGCTCCTCTCGTTGGAATCCACTGGTCGTGGTATTCCACTCCGTTTGCTGCTGCTTCTCTGGTCGCTCCTGCGGCCTCCCTCTGCGACGTACGGCTGTCTAGAATGTCCAGGTGACTCGTGGAGAAGGTAGTGATGCCTCATTTGGCATCCGTGGACGTTGCATCCGCGGCTCTTCCTGCAGAACCGGGACATGTGTCCGGGCTCCAGACACGAGAAGCATAACCTCAAATTCCTCGCTGACTCGATCCGCGTCGTCGTAGAAACGCCGTTGAATTCCTTGCAGTCCTTGATCTGGTGTTGTCCCTCGCATATAGGGCAACATCTGGGGCGGTCGGCATACCGCTCCTCCTCGCGAACACTATTCGCGTGCAGGATCCTTCGCTTCGGTTGCTCCTTGGCTCCAACGTCCGTGACAGTGCACACCAGTCTGGCGAATTCATGAAGCCATTCGCTCTGGTGCACCACTGTCGGATACGGTTGTATCGTGACCGCGTGCCTCGCCCAGTCCAACCTCTTGCTCAGCGGCAACTTGGCGATCAGCTCCTACATTAGGGTTGGGTTCCCTAGGTGCAGGCTGCCGATCGTGGTTGACTGCAGGAACGCTGCCAGGTTGCTCACCTTCGTTGCGAACGGGACGATCCTTGCGATGTTGGCCTCCTGAATTGGCTGCACATCGCGCACGCTATCCAGTTGGCTACGGATGAGTAGCTCCGGACGTCCATACCGAAATTGAAGCTGCTCCATAACGGCTTCTACGTTGCTGGGATGGATGAGCAACGACTTCACTGTCTCTCGGGCGTCGCCTTTCAGGGCTTTCACTTGCCGCTGGTTGTTTTCCAGTTGTGTACACCGGTAGGCTGCCGTTGTCTCCGTGAACGCGCACAGGAATATTGGCCATTCCTCTGGCTGACCGTCGAAGTCAGGAAGATCAGGCCATCTACGTGGCGTCCATCCAGGTACGCTCGCCGTCGCCACTTCATGTGGCAGGTGCGATGGTGCAGATACCTCCAAATTGTGTGTCGGCTCCCGTGGCGGATGGACATAACCTAGCCCAGGCTGCGCCGTGGCGGTCACACAAAATGGCAGAGAATAGCCCACTGTTGTTGTTGGTGTGTATGTCCGTGTGATAGGTTGCCCGTTTCCATAATGGCTGCCCAGCGTCGGCGCCAAATTTCCACTCCATTGTGGCGGCAAACTTGCACTCAATTGTGCCGGCAACTGCACCGATGACGTCACTCCAAGCTCCGTTTGCATCATTCCACTCAAACATGGCGGTGTATTCGCCGCACCGCTCACTCCAACGCCGCGTGCCCCGATTCCAACGGGATTCCTGGCGGCCTCTGCTTGTCCTCCACTTGCCCTTGCCTTTTCCAGCACCGACTCGAGACGTGCGATCCTTTCCATCAGGGCCGCCACTTGCACAGTTTTCGGGTCTGTAATGTGCCCCCTTGCTTCGGGCTGCAGGTTACTTGCCGCTTTCCTGGCGGCTGTTCCACTTTCCTTCGGAGTCTGTGGCCGCTGCCGATCACCAGCCACACTCGCAGAGCTTGCCGGGGTGCAAGTTGCTGTGGCCGTGGTGGTCGCAGTTGCGGGAACACCCGAGGCTTCCAGGCTGGGGCTCCGCCGGGGCGAATGCTTCGTGGGCATCATGTTGCAGAATGCGAATAAAAGAAAATGTCGCCGCTTGGCCGATCACAGGGAATGCCTTTAAACACTTTAAACACTAGTGCTGGACAACAGTTGGAGTTCTGTATTTGTTGATGGTTTTATTCTGGAAGAGTTACATTAATTACTTATCTTTACAACTACTTAGTCTTTAACCTACCGCAGTTTCTCTTCACTCTTATCGTGATGGCGCAAATCGGTCTAATTCCGCCAAATTGTTTCCCTCTGTTTACCTTTTTTTAGTGGGACCAAATAATCTAAACTTAAATACCAAAGCTATCGACACAAATAATACTGCGGCGCTGAGTTTAAACTTAAATAACTATCGATAACCCTAATCCGTTCCGCGACACGGGTGGTAGAAAGTATGGGAGACAGCGCACGCTGGAATTTCCGGCTTCGGCTCGCCGGCAAGGGGAGTGTTAATTGCCGGTTCCCCAGGGTGCCTCTCAACGGAGGGATCTAATTTAAAATTGTGTGCTATCGACAAGACATACTATCTGGAATGAGTCCCGATTTCCTTTATGTAGAGAGATGGAGGGTTCCCTTCCTGCGCCTTACTATGAGCCACCCAGGTTTAAAGGGGCGACTCTAAATCTATCAAAAGGCCATGTTTCGCATCTGAGGCACCCACTTCTTCTTCATGCACTCGTGACAACGCATCCGGAACGCCATTAAGGTTGCACTTACGGTGGTCGAAACGAAATTTAAAACGCTGCAGCGAAATGGCCCATACTCCTAATCGGGAGCTTAAATCTTTCTGCCCCATTAGCCATTTTAGCGAGGCATAATCCGTGATCACCTGAAATTGATAATCCTCAATATACGGGCGGAATCGGTTTATGCAAATAATCGCTGCAAAACACTCCTGCTCAATCACCGTGTAAATTATCTGTGCTTTGTTAAGTTTCTTCGACTTAAGGCTATCGGACAACTCTTCCCACGCCAGTACTACTAACATCACAGTGGATCGAGAAAGCCTTGTTGAAATTGGGGCTACACAAAACCGGGCCGAGCTTAACAATTTCTTAAGTTTCTCAAAAGCTAGCTGTCCGTCTGGAGTCAAAGCGAATCTTTGCTTCGGCTTTAACAGATCTGTCAATGGCGCGGCTACTGATGCGAAATAACTTTTAAATTTTCGGTACCAATTCTTAGGGATGGCATCCCTAAGAACCGTCTAAAGCCTTCAATGTTTTCAGCAAGGAAAAATCCACCATTGCCGACACCTTTTCCGGATCGGTTCGCACGACCCCTTCACCTATAATATGCCCCAAATACTTCACACTGCGCATGTAAAACATACTTTTCTCCACGTTCAGCGTTAACCTCGCCATTTTCATACGGCCTGCTATCGCATTCAGGACCTTCAAATGACTATCAAAAGAGCCGGACACAATCAGTAAATCATCTAGATAAACGAATACCTCATTACTTAGTTCTGGAGGCACTACTTTGTCCATAAGCCTGGTTATGGTTTGCGGTGCATTTAACAGTCCAAATGGCATCACTTTATGTTGGTATAGTGACTTGCCAGGGATAGTAAAAGCGGTCTTACACCGCGATGCTGGGTCTAGGGGTATTTGCCAATTAGAATCTTTTAGGTCTAAATAGGTTATAAAATTCGCCTTCGGAAATCTGCTTCAGATACCATCAATTTGCGGCAATAAATAAGTATAATTTTTCGTTACTCCGTTGACTTTTCTACTGTCTAGGCACATCCTAACCTTGCCGGGTAATACCGTAACTAATGCCATTTGGTTTAACATGCGAACTTCCGCATACGGCCGTCTATCCGAACATTTGTGCCTAATGGCATTTATGGTATTAACTGCCTTCCAAAAATCTTTTAAACGCTTAGCACTTCGGAATGGGGTCTTTTTAACAACTCTAGTGGGTGAAAATTCCGGAAGGGTATTATTCCTGACCCGCTGTGGCCAGAAAATGGTACTTTGGGAATTTGATTCGGACGGATCGGACACATAGGTGGCATCGTGTTTGGCCAATTTTGAGGCCCTGGAGTCGGAAAAATTGTACAATGGCGAAACCACGGACGACAAATTGGACAAACAATTTAATGCTTCTCCTGACTTTCGAAATTTCGAATTATACATATTTAGGGTGCCACACCCATAGCAGAAAATCTTTCTTTTTGCCTCGCAGTCGTGGTAGCGGTGCCCTTCCATCCTGCAGTACCAACATACTAACGGTAGTGTATCTAACTCATCTATTATTTCCGCAGCCGAAAATTCAGTAGCATCAACGGGCTCCATATCTTCGACTAATTCTGCTACTTTCTTGCGAACGGTGCCGGTCTTTGGTATCCGTAACTCCGTTTAACGTCTTTTACAAAACTTTTCCTGCGCCTACACACATCCCTTAGATGGCCCTTAGACGTAAATTCCTTCTCTGTATTTCTATAAGCTCCTTTTCAGTCATAGGGGTCTGTAAACAATCAGTCAGCTGGACTACACAGTCTGGTCGGCTAGCTGCGTTAGCAACTCATTTTGCAACCCTCGCAACTACTGGGAAACAACCGATTCAATGGTTTGAGCCATATTAACTGCAGGCTCAGGGGCTATCGGTTGGGTGGCTTGGGGTTAAGACGACATAAGGACTTTGGCGGTCTTGCACTTTGGACACGAACCCTTGGATTTAGCATAAGCCTGGAGACATGTGTTATAAAATTCACGTCCACAACTAGCCTTCGCTTAAGGTGCTCTTGACTGTGTCATGTCACACAACACACATTTGGAGTTATTAGGCCCCTCGGCTTCCAAGATTGACGAATCCATTTTAACCCACTAACTCGCCTTCTTATTAATAACACGGTGCGACAGTGAAAAAACACTTGTGAAACGAGATAGTGTAGGTTGTTAATCTGGTCGAAGAGAACTCAAAAATATTTTTTTTATATTTTTGGAACCCTCCAATTTTTTTTTATTTAAAAAAAAACCGTTTTTCGGGACTTTTTTGCGCTTAAAAATTCCTGAACGCGTTTTTTTCAACCGATTTCAAAATTTTCGGTGTTTTTCAATAGTTAAATGTTGTAGCTTTTGAAAAAAAAATATATCTTCGATTTTGTTGAACAAAAAGGACAAAATTTTTACACCTGAAACTAAAGTTTTCGACTTTTATTCGTGTTTTTCGGATTTTGATGCCAGTTTTTCGGTAAAACTTACTAAAATTCTGTCATGTTTGCCACATATCAATGTTGTCTCATTCATTCTGAATAAAACGAGACAAATTTCATCAAAAAATAATGAAAATTGGTGAAGTTATAACGCTTTTCCCAAAAAAAGTCAATTCAACCTTGCGTGCGCTCCGGAGTACCTGTGTGTATAAGTCAGGAATATGCTCTTCTTCTTATAGTGCTCCCATGGTTTTATTGACTTTTTTTGGGAAAAGCGTTATAACTTCAACAATTTGCATTATTTTTTAATGAAATTTGTCTCGTTCTATTCAGTATTATTGATACAATATTAATATGTGGCATAAATGACAAACTTTTTGTCAGAAGAAAGCAATATACTCTTATTTTTATACACATTGTTCCTCCGAAGCGCCCGCTAGGTTGAGTTGACTTTTTTTGGGAAAAGCGTTATAACTTCACCAATTTTCATAATTTTTTGATGAAATTTGTCTCGTTTTATTCTGAATGAATGAGACAACATTGATATGTATCAAAAATGGCCGAATTTTTGTAAGTTGTACCGAAAAACTGGCATCAAAATCCGAAAAACACAAATAAAAGTCGAAAACTTTAGTTTCAGGTGTAAAAATTTTGTCCTTTTTGTTCAACAAAATCGAAGATATATTTTTTTTTCAAAAGCTACAACATTTAACTATTGAAAAACACCGAAAATTTTGAAATCGGTTGAAAAAAAACGCGTTCAGGAATTTTTAAGCGCAAAAAAGTCCCGAAAAAACGGTTTTTTTTAAATAAAAAAAAAATTGGAGGGTTCCAAAAATATAAAAAAAATATTTTTGAGTTCTCTTCAACCAGATTAACAACCTACACTATCTCGTTTCCCAAGTGTATTTCGTTTTTTTTTTTGTCGCACAGTGTAATTTCAATAGTTACATTTTTGTTCGGCCATATACCACCATGTCTCCAGGCCACCATAGAACCACCAAATAATTCTTAACACTAAATAATTAGATGAATAGACAAATAAACAATCAAATCAATAAATAAATAATAATAAATATATAATAAACTAATAAATATAAATATTAAAATGATTTGGCCTAGTAAATAAAATCAGCTGTGAATAATTATCACAGCCCAGATGTCAACGACCTTCGATTTACGTAACTTTTGTTTCTCTCTTCCACACATAGAATTGCCCCTCGCCTGCAATTCTTATCATTTTGGGGTCAATGAACCCTTTATCTACTACCCTGCAATTGTTGTTGCGCTCCCCTTGTCTGGCTACAACTCGTTTACTTGTACAGAGCAGTGATAAACAGATTTTAACAACTGCCTCTCCAGTATAAAAGTATTTACACATAGGTAGTTACACACAAATATATTTTCATACAAAAATACTTACACACAAAAGTATTTACACACAAAAGTATTTCACATAAAAAAAAATAAATAAACAAATTGAAATTTTTAGATCCATATCGCTTCGCGTGTGCAGTGATATATTTGGAGGTAAAATAATAATTTGGTTAATTTTCCTTCCAAACATAGCCCTGCTCTGCTTCTTCATCTCTTACGGTGTTGCTTCTATTTTATTGCTCCTATTCTCGCTCAATAGAGATTCTTATCTCTATTCTTTGCATTTTACTAACTCGCGCTAACTGCTCTCTTCAATCTCCCCTTTTCGTTTCCCTGGTGCAGTGGTACAAGGTTCATCAATATTATTAATAAATTAATTATTGAATTTTTAACAAATTAATTATTTAAATTTTTAATAATTATGGAATTTAAATTGGTCTGTGCATTGAAGTCTTGTAATAAGACAATCTCGTCTTCCCAGCCTACCATCCACTGCTGGCTTTGTGAAAACGTTTTACACGCTAAGTGTGCCGGGTTCACGGCCTCAGTTTCGGATGCAATCTCACGTAGGTCTGGTCTCCACTTTTGCTGTGACGGTTGTCGTGCTATTCAGGATGAAATGAGATTTTTCATGAGGCAGACTAAAAGCGGATTCAAGAAGTTGATTAGTGGTTTTCGTAAAATCAACGACCAACTCTGTGCGTTCGATACACAGTTTAGTAGTCTTCCACTACTAAATGAGTCTCCAAAGCGTAACAAATACTCTTTTAGTGATGTGCTTGTGGCGAATAATCTTCAGCCTGCTCAGCCGACAACTATGCAGCCGCTTATATCTCTGGCCACCCCAAAGGGCCGGACCTGAGAAAAATTCGGCTTAATAGTTAAATGTTGTAGCTTTTGAAAAAAAAATATATCTTCGATTTTGTTGAACAAAAAGGACAAAATTTTTACACCTGAAACTAAAGTTTTCGACTTTTATTCGTGTTTTTCGGATTTTGATGCCAGTTTTTCGGTAAAACTTACTAAAATTCTGTCATGTTTGCCACATATCAATGTTGTCTCATTCATTCTGAATAAAACGAGACAAATTTCATCAAAAAATAATGAAAATTGGTGAAGTTATAACGCTTTTCCCAAAAAAAGTCAATTCAACCTTGCGTGCGCTCCGGAGTACCTGTGTGTATAAGTCAGGAATATGCTCTTCTTCTTATAGCGCTCCCATGGTTTAATTGACTTTTTTTGGGAAAAGCGTTATAACTTCAACAATTTGTATTATTTTTTAATGAAATTTGTCTCGTTCTATTCAGTATTATTGATACAATATTAATATGTGGCATAAATGACAAACTTTTTGTCAGAAGAAAGCAATATACTCTTATTTTTATACACATTGTTCCTCCGAAGCGCCCGCTAGGTTGAGTTGACTTTTTTTGGGAAAAGCGTTATAACTTCACCAATTTTCATAATTTTTTGATGAAATTTGTCTCGTTTTATTCTGAATGAATGAGACAACATTGATATGTATCAAAAATGGCCGAATTTTTGTAAGTTGTACCGAAAAACTGGCATCAAAATCCGAAAAACACAAATAAAAGTCGAAAACTTTAGTTTCAGGTGTAAAAATTTTGTCCTTTTTGTTCAACAAAATCGAAGATATATTTTTTTTTCAAAAGCTACAACATTTAACTATTGAAAAACACCGAAAATTTTGAAATCGGTTGAAAAAAACGCGTTCAGGAATTTTTAAGCGCAAAAAAGTCCCGAAAAACGGTTTTTTTTTAAATAAAAAAAAAATTGGAGGGTTCCAAAAATATAAAAAAAATATTTTTGAGTTCTCTTCAACCAGATTAACAACCTACACTATCTCGTTTCCCAAGTGTATTTCGTTTTTTTTTTTGTCGCACAGTGTAATTTCAATAGTTACATTTTTGTTCGGCCATATACCACCATGTCTCCAGGCCACCATAGAACCACCAAATAATTCTTAACACTAAATAATTAGATGAATAGACAAATAAACAATCAAATCAATAAATAAATAATAATAAATATATAATAAACTAATAAATATAAATATTAAAATGATTTGGCCTAGTAAATAAAATCAGCTGTGAATAATTATCACAGCCCAGATGTCAACGACCTTCGATTTATGTAACTTTTGTTTCTCTCTTCCACACATAGAATTGCCCCTCGCCTGCAATTCTTATCATTTTGGGGTCAATGAACCCTTTATCTACTACCCTGCAATTGTTGTTGCGCTCCCCTTGTCTGGCTACAAGTCGTTTACTTGTACAGAGCAGTGATAAACAGATTTTAACAACTGCCTCTCCAGTATAAAAGTATTTACACATAGGTAGTTACACACAAATATATTTTCATACAAAAATACTTACACACAAAAGTATTTACACACAAAAGTATTTCACATAAAAAAAAATAAATAAACAAATTGAAATTTTTAGATCCATATCGCTTCGCGTGTGCAGTGATATATTTGGAGGTAAAATAATAATTTGGTTAATTTTCCTTCCAAACATAGCCCTGCTCTGCTTCTTCATCTCTTACGGTGTTGCTTCTATTTTATTGCTCCTATTCTCGCTCAATAGAGATTCTTATCTCTATTCTTTGCATTTTACTAACTCGCACTAACTGCTCTCTTCAATCTCCCCCTTTCGTTTCCCTGGTACAGTGGTACAAGGTTCATCAATATTATTAATAAATTAATTATTGAATTTTTAACAAATTAATTATTTAAATTTTTAATAATTATGGAATTTAAATTGGTCTGTGCATTGAAGTCTTTTAATAAGACAATCTCGTCTTTCCAGCCTATCATCCACTGCTGGCTTTGTGAAAACGTTTTACACGCTAAGTGTGCCGGGTTCACGGCCTCAGTTTCGGATGCAATCTCACGTAGGTCTGGTCTCCACTTTTGCCGTGACGGTTGTCGTGCTATTCAGGACGAAACGAGATCGTTCATGAGGCAGACTAAAAGCGGATTCAAGGAGTTGATTAGTGGTTTTCGAAAAATCAATGACCAACTCTGTGCGCTCGATACACAGTTTAGAAGTCTTCAACTACTAAACGAGTCTCCAAAGCGTAAAAAATCTTCTTTTAGTGATGTGCTTGTGGCGAATAATCTTCAGCCTGCTCAGCCGACGCTTATATCTCTGGCCACCCCAAGGGCCGGACCTGAGAAAAATTCGGCTTCCGAATATCTCAGGATTAATGAGCAATTATCCGATATGTCCTCTGTGGCATCGCATCAAGTGATCCCAGACCCAATAATTCAAACCCCTGTAACAGTCACCAAACTGGGCAATCAACAGTCCGGACCCCCGGTACGTACTGATGCCGTTACGGAAGCACCAAAACCCTTGCAGGTGATCCCACCATCGAAACACATTTTTGTTTCCCGGCTTGCCCCTGATATTTCTGAGATTGATATCTCGGCTTACATCAAAGCCACAACAAAAGTCGACATAAAGGTGGTGCACATTACAAAATTTAAATATTCATACACCAGGCACACGTCATCTTTCAAAATACGTGTGCCCTTGCAGATGTTCAAGACGATTTGTTCCGCCAGCTTTTGGTCAGAGAATATTTTCGTCCAAGAACATCAGCCAAGTACGGTGAAAAAAAAGATAACCAAACCTGTGGGTGTAAAACTCCCACATGTTAAGGCCACTGAGCAACCTTCCACTTCATCTTCCTCTGTTTAAAAAAACTAATGTCTTCTGTAACACTTACCTATCAGAATACAAGAGGGTTACGTAGTAAACTTCCCAAACTGTATTCTGATAGTTCTTTCTTTGCATCTCACCTATTTTATTTATAGAAACTTGGTTAAAGCCGGAGATCTTAAGCTTTGAAGTTTTTCCTAGTAGGTACACAAATTTTAGATGTGATAGAACTCTGCGAGGGGGAGGAGGAGTGTTAATCTCTGAAGACTCCAAACTCGCTTCTGAAGAGGTAAAATCACAAGAGTTTGGTGACATTGAATTCCTTTGCATCAAAATCACTTTGTCCGATCAATCTTTGTATGTTAGCTGTTCTTACATAGCACCTTCGTCCGAACAGCCAACATACTGGCAACATTTGTCCGCTATTCGTTTGGTTTTCGATCGTATGTCTGATGGTGACCAGCTGATAGCTCTGGGTGACTTTAATATCCCAGAACTTATATGGTCAAATGTTGAAAATTCACCGTCTTTACAGCTTAACTCCCACCATGACTTCCCTGTGGGCATGTTTGACATGTCACTCGGGCAAATTAAACACGTTAGAAATTCTTTAGGTCGGCTGTTGGACTTATGCTTCGTTTCTGATCCTGATGGAATTACTCTTTCCAGAACCTTGCCCTTTTCTTACCCTGCGGATCCATATCATCCCACTCTTGAGCTTTCAACCGAAAACAATTCCTTAATTGACCTTAAGTCTATATTTAAATCTCATAAAGTTCGATTTTTCCGTAAGGCTGACTTTATGAAATTAAATAAGTTAATTTCGGAATTTGATTTGTCTGATTTACTGGCATGCGATGATATAAACTTAGCATTACAAAAATTTTATTTCACTGTAAACTCATTTTTTGACGTTTGTGTGCCGTGGAAATATCCGTCCGCTTCAACGAATCCGCCTTGGTATACAAGGCATCTTATAAATTTAAAGAATAGTATGAGTAGACTTTTGAATAAACATAGATTATCTGGTTGTACAGTTAGTTATTCTAGTGTAAACAGCTAAGCAGCAATCAAATGTAGGATAACAGAATCTGTTATCGAATAGTAGAGGAGACTGTTAATAAAGCTGCGGGTTAGTCTTAAGCAACAAATAGAGCAGAAACGACGCATAAGTTAAGACCAAAAGACAATTATGTAAAACTATATCTAACATATCCACACATTAATAAACCTATGAGACCACTAAGAAAACCATCCTCTCACAGTTCAGAAGTGGGATACTAATGTGTTGGTGCAGTGTAGTGGAGATATAGTCAGAAAAATTGGAACAGAATCGTCGGCGTGGAAAGTTGGTAATGGGTAGCAGCCCCAGAGATTACTCGATACTTGTGCGTGGCAGACGGATTTAAAGAAAAAGCCAGACAGTATAACACAAAGGGATTGTGTGTATATGGGCGTCGTGGTGAAATTCGCATTGAAAAGAACATTTTGGAAAAAGCATTGAGGAAAATGGTCAAGATAGCAGAACTCAAGGTGGACCAGTTGAGATTTTTGTTAAGAGAACGAAATCTTGCAGCTGCGGGATCCAGAGCAGAGTTAGTACAGCGACTAGTTGAATTTGAGGAATCAGAAGACGTGGAGATGCCACAAGCTAGTGGAAACGTGAGTCAACGAGAGGAATCGGTGACGTCGCAAGCGGCAGCTATTTCACAACTGCAGAATGAAATGACCGAGCTGAAGAATATGATGGCGCAGTTGGTGAGCATGCAGAGGCCAAATGCAGAGGATGGAGTTAATAGGCAGGAACGCACAGAGGAAACCAGGAGGAATATCACAGGAGACGATATTCCTAATCTACAAGCCAGAAACAACGTGAGACAAGCGTCGGTAAAGGAAATCGCAGACACTTTGCCAGAGTTTGATCCAGGAGACGAGAACGCTATATCAGTGAACCAGTTCATCGATCGTGTCAACAAAGTGGTTGGTGCGTATCATTGGGACGAGACGTTTTTGTTATTGGCAATTTATACAAAGATCAAGGGACCAGCCAAGATGTGGTTCGATTCTTCGCCAGTGGTGCACACTACGTGGAGTGACTTCGCGCAAGCTATGAGGGATGAGTTTGGAGCAAGCCCGGATGAAGCGGAAGTGCATTTCAACATGACTAATGCAACCAGACGAGCAAAAGAAACAGTGAAGGAGTATTGTTTCCGGATGTCAGCCCTAGGAGTGCGGTACAGTCTGAGCGAGGCAGCGGTTATCAGATATGTTCGCGCAGGATTACAGCACCGAGAGTTGCAAAACAGCATTGCAGCGATACATTTTTCAACAATGAAGCAGCTTAGAGATGCAGCCGAATCTTATTTCGTAAACAGAGGTCGGACAACAGCAAACAAAAAGGAGTTGGTGCCTAAATACAACAATTTCGAGATGAAACAGGACAGCGATGTGAAGACAGCAAAGCCAAAGGATTTGAAGACATGTTTCAAGTGTGGAGAGTTGGGACACTTTGCCAATTCGTGCCCAAATAAGGAGCAGAAGCCCCGTTGTAACAAATGCAATACTTTTCATGCAATCACTGAAAGTTGCCAAACTGCAAAGGTGATGCGTTTAGGAGCAACAAATCAAGACAAGTTATTCACCAGAATAGTCCGTATAAATTCAAAGAGCTAGTATTCAAGCTAGTATCATTGGACAGTCAGTTGCGGATGAATTAAAGGCAGATCGGCATGAGTGCTCTATGAGGATTAGAGGCATATGTGGAGGATCGTGTATACTTTCTGAAGAAGTCGTTATCCAGATGGACGTTGAAGGGAAGACCATTGATGCCAAGTTATACGTAGCAGACGACGAGCTTTTGCAAGAAGACCTTTTGCTGGGACAGGATGTCATTGTTAGCGCCCAGTTATCCTTAAAGTTTACGGCAGAGGTCGTAGAAGTCAAGCGAGCGGTGCAGCGAGCAGAAACTATTGGAAGCGAACGTGGTACTCATAAGCTTCTTGTTAATATGCAAAACAATCAGGAAAGAAGTCAAATGAGTCAGTTGTTGAGCAAGTTCGAAGATGTCTTCTCTACAGGATTGCAAGGAATAGGAAAAACAAACATTGTCCAAGCCAAAATAGATGTTGAGAGCAACCAAGTAGTTTCCCAGCCACCATACAGAATTCCCGAGCCAAAGAAGGAAGTTGTCGCCAAGATGTTGGACGAGTTATTGCAGCAGGATATTATCCAACCATCTACGTCAGAGTATGCTAGCCCTGTAGTACTCATCAAAAAGCCGAACGGTAGTGACCGACTATGTGTTGATTACCGCCGTCTGAACAAGCTGTTAAAGAAGGAGAATTTTCCGGTCCCGAATATAGAAGAGCGTCTTCAAGAGGCGAAACGATTTAAGTATTTCACCTCACTGGATTTAAATAGCGGATATTAAAAAATTGAGATAGCACCTGAAAGCCGAAAGTTTACCGCATTCATCACCACGGATGGACTTTACGAGTTTAAGCGACTCCCGTTTGGGCTAAAGAATGCCCCAGCCATTTTCAATCGTCTCATGGCAGAACTACAAAAGCGAGTGCATAAAGGAGATATGATTCACTACATGGACGACATTCTTATTGGTAGCAATAATTTCGAGGAGATGTGTGCCAAGCTAGAGAGAGTCCTTACAGTATTGCGAGAGTGTGGACTAACTCTAAATCTGGATAAATGTAAGTTGTACGAGCAGTCTATTACGTTTCTAGGACATCAAATTCACGATGGAGGTATCAGCCCAGGAGAAGTAAAGACGAATGCCATTTCCATGTTCCCCACACCGTCCAATGTCACCGAAGTACGTCAGTTTTTAGGATTGACAGGATATTTTCGAAAATTTGTCGCCGGATACGCTATTATATCAGAGCCGTTACGTATGCTGTTGCGAAATGCACAAACATTCAAATGGGAGCAGCGCCAAGAGGACGCGTTTAACGAATTGAAAAGAAGCCTAACGTCAAGACCTGTTATCACAAGCTATCGCCTAGATGCTGAACACGAATTACACACAGATGCCAGTGCTGTGGGTTTGGCCGCCGTACTGATGCAAAATGAAGAGGGTCAACTAAAGCCAATTGCTTATTTTAGTCGAGCAACGTCTAAGTCTGAGAAAAATTATCACAGTTATGAGCTGGAAGCTCTAGCCGTCGTCGAGTCGTTGGAGCGATTTAAGTATTATATCTACGGTAAAAATGTTCGAGTAGTTACCGATTGTAATGCCCTGAAATCTGCAATGGATAAGAAGGAACTTTTACCCCGAATTGCACGATGGTGGTTAAGGATTCAAGAATATGACATCGAGATTGTACATCGAGCTGGAATACTGATGTGCCACGTTGATGCTTTAAGCCGAGCACCTTTTGAAAACGCACATGAAATGGAGACTGCATGTCTGAAGATTTCCAAAACCCTGATAGACGAAGCTGACTGGTTATTCGCGATACAACTACAAGATGAGAAGATCCAGAACATCGTAGCGGATATGACAAGTGCGAAGCAAACCGAGAACGACGAGTACGTAATAGAGCAAAATCGCCTATTTCGAAAATACGACAAGTTGCTATGGGTTGTGCCGAAACAGCTAAGATACCTTATACTATACGAATGCCACGACAAAGCAGGACACATGAGCACAGAGAAAACAATGCAGCGCATTCTTAATTTGTTTTGGTTTCCCCGAATGCGAAATACCAGGTGGATGCCAAGAAGGAGAGTATCATTACGATGACATTAAGCCTATCCCATTTTATACGGTACACATGGATCACCTAGGACCTTTTCCAAAGAGTTCAAAGAGGAATGAGCATATTCTAGTTATTGTCGACGCCTTTACGAAGTTTACTATAGTTCGAGCAACAAAAAGTACTGCAACTAAACATGTCTTGGATATCCTGCAAGAGGTTACGAGCTACTTGGGAATGCCAGGACGAATTATCACTGATCGAGGTACCGCCTTCACTTCGAAAGATTTCGAAAAATATTGCAAGTCGAAAAACATAAAGCACATCCTTAACGCTGTAAGGACACCGAGAGCCAACGGTCATGCAGAGAGGACGAACAGAATTATTTTGTCCATGCTACTGCCTTCGAATGAAAACGATAAGCGATGGGACGAAATGCTACGATCTATCCAGTGGAGCATTAATACCATGGTAAATAGCACAACTAAATGTTCCCCATTTCAGCTTCTCTATGGATACGAGCCAAGAGATATTTTAAAGAACACCCTGACCAGCGTGATCCAGAATTAAGAGCAGAGGCTGATGACAGATGTCGAGTTAGATACGCTACGAGCAGACGCTGCAACTAGAGTCAACGATCAAAGAGCTGCAGCCAAGAAACGGTATGACGCAAAACACGCTAAGCCCACACAATATAAGCTAGGAGATATTGTACTGGTGGAGAACGAGCCAAGCAGCACGGGTACTTCCAGAAAATTGGAGCCTCCCTATAAAGGACCTTTTATTGTCAACAAGGTGTTGCCGAACGAGCGATATCTAGTGGAAGATATCCCCCAGGCCCAACGAAAGCAGAGACATTATAAGTCGGTTTATGCATCCGACAAGATGAAGCGCTGGTGTGAACTTCCAGAAGATGACCAAGATGACGACGATGACTCGAAGGACGACCCCATCTACGAATCTCGCGAGGACGCTGAGAATTTATCAGGAAAGGCCGAATGTAAACAGCTAAGCAGCAATCAAATGTAGGATAACAGAATCTGTTATCGAATAGTAGAGGAGACTGTTAATAAAGCTGCGGGTAGTTAGTCTTAAGCAACAAATAGAGCAGAAACGACGCATAAGTTAAGACCAAAAGACAATTATGTAAAACTATATCTAACATATTCACACATTAATAATCCTCAAATTGCCTATTCACCTAGCAGCAGTTTAGCTCAGCCTTACACTTATAATATCAACCTTATATTTTCCCATCTTTTGATCAAAGTGGTGTGTTATCGGATCTTCTTAAGGTTAAGCCCGTGTATTCGCCAGGCCCTGATGGAGTACCAGGTGTACCTGTGTTCTGAAGTACTGCGTCGAGGCACTGTGCAAACCGCTTGTTAAACTCTTTAATCTATCGCTGGAAACTTCGATCTTTCCCTTTATGTGGAAGGAATCCTTCATTATTCCGCTGCATAAAAAAGGGAAAAAATCCGACGCTGCTAATTATAGAGGCATCTATAAATTGTCAGCAATTCCAAAGCTTTTTGAAAAACTTATCACTCCACATTTGCAACACCTATGTAGTTCAATAATAACTCCATGGTTTCATGAAGCGCCGCTCCACCACTACTAACTTATTGGAGCTAACATCTTTTATCACGGATGGCTTCCGGAATGGCTTACAAACAGACGTCATATACACTGATTTCAGTAAAGCATTTGACTCTGTTAACCATTCGCTTCTTATAAACTCAGTAAACTCAGTCTTTTGGGATTCCCAACTGATCTTCTTATGTGGATTTCGAGCTACTTATCAGGGAGAACCCAACGTGTTTTCTTTAAAGATGTTACCTCGCGTTTAGTCCGCGCCACATCTGGGGTGCCCCAAGGAAGCCATCTTGGACCCTACTTTTTACATTGTTTATTAACGACTTGCCCCTTGCCTTAACTAATTCACTTTTTCTTATGTACGCTGATGATGTTAAGCTATGCCTTCACTAGCGCCCAGTCTAGACTTCAGTCCGATTTGGATAAACTTCAAAATTGGTGTAGCAAATAACCTAAAGCTTAATGGATCGAAATGTAAACTTATGTCTTTTTACCGATCTAGTCCTCACCAGGCTATGTACTTTCTCTATGGGAACGCCTTAGAACGATTAACTCAGGTTAACGATCTAGGTGTCCTATTAGATTTAAAACTTAAATTTACCGACCATGTATCTACCATGGTTAATAAAGCTATGGGTGTGCTTGGTTTTATTAAAAGATGGTCAAAAGAATTTAATGACCCGTACATAACGAAAACGTTATATACATCACTGGTCCGTCCGATTCTTGAGTATGGATCGTGTGTCTGGAGTCCTCAATATGGAGTACACCAAGATTACATTGAATCTGCACAATAGAACTTCCTTACTTTTGCGCTTAGGGGACGTAATTGGGATGCAAATCTTTACCTCCCTTCTTATCGTAGTAGACTTTTACTAATCAACTTACCATCATTAACAAACCGTAGAACGATGCTGGGTGTCATGTTTCTATACAATCTTATTTATGGAAATATAGACAGCCAGCATTTACTAACACGTTTAGATTTTAACGTTTCTAGTAGAAGGACTAGAAACTTTCGTCCTCTACTCCTCAGCCATTGTAGTTTTGACATATTCCCAACACGATCCGTTCAGGGTATTACGTTCGGACTACAATGGTCTCTACCACATCTTGCCACTTTACTCTACTAACAATCTTAAATCGCTTATATTAACCACCTTATCTGTGCAACACTCTTCCTCATGATATCTTTCTCCTACTCTTCGCTTAACTATCTCGGATCTATTCCTGCGATTCCGTACGCCGTACGTTACGCGGCAGCGTCCCTCGGTCGGTTGGACGGGCGATGGGCTGTACGTATGCAGTGGGCACCGCACAAAAATATGAAAAAACGAAAAAAAAAAAAATGGGCAACGGCTGCTTATCGCAAGTCTGCGACAATAAAACATTAAGTGCAAACCGCGGATAGACTATGTAAAGGAATTGCACTAATTGGCTCATTAGCATAATCCCCCTCTTCCTGTATTCCTGCGTTTAACACCTCTCTATGTTTGCAGCTAAGCATGTTCGCTATGATGACCATCCTGGTTTGCAGCAATCTTTCTAAAAAGATAACCGACGCTGTATATACTTCGAACGTAGCAAACATGCTATTACATACATATATTTTATTTATTTTTTTTGTTAGTGACAAAAATACCCACATCTGAGCTAATCACCCGTGGTGAAGCTTCTCATCCAAGAACAAAATACGCTTGTATTTCCTATTCGTTTGATTAGGCAGGTGCGAATATTTATATGGAATTTTTAATTAGGATTGAAAGGATTTTATCCTTTCCCGGGAGGGAAAGGATAAAAATAAGGTGGAGTGACCAACACTTTCTTCAATTCACATTTTATAAATTTATTATAAAGCAAAGTCCAAATCAATGATCATCTCTGGGTTCTGACGGATTCATATCTATAATATTTACAATTGGATTATGATAACTAAAATACGATAAAATATTTTATCTATATTTCTCGCAAATACCGCATCAATCAGTAGTTATAAATGCTCCCGCAGAGATTGATGGAACAGCAGACGTTGAATCACTGAATGTACCTTCACGTTTTGTTTTTTTACGCTCTCGGTACTCTCTCTGATATTCCGCAGCTGTTTTCCTCTTCCTCGATTGACCGCCAGCTATCATCTCCAATTCCTCCTTTTCTCGTTCTGCTTTCTTTCGTGCTCGGTATTCACGATAATATTGTGCTCTGTTCCCTCCTCTTAAAACACCGGCTGCACTGTCTTTTTCCGCTGTAAAATCAATTCAAAATCAAACCATTAAAATTTTTGCCAATCCAATTGATATTAATTTCAAGATGATATGATCCACAAGGTGCATCTGTTATGGACAATTGAAATATTCAAGAGAAACGTACCACCACATAACCTGGAATCCGCTGTGTTATGCGTATTTTCACTGTCACTCATTTTATTGTTTGTTTGAATCACTATTCACTGTACTAATACTACAAGTAGTTCGTCAATATTATATAGAACACGAATTAATTATGGGAAACACTTTAATAACAAAATACGAGATAAGAATAAGAAAAAGAATTTTCGACACATAGGACGCTTGATGCACTCACGCATAGGCACTAATATTAGTCTAGGCAGCTGTTACGCGCTACGTGTATCGCCATAGCAGCGCATGCGCCTGGCGCTACCTTACTCTCATTCACTCTCTCTCTCTCTCGCACTCTATCTTTCTCTTTTCCTCTTCTCCTTCCGAGTTTCGTTAAGCGTTCAACGCTATTCTCCCTCCACTGGAGCGTTAAACGTTTGACGCAACATTTTCCGGCGTCGTATAAGAAGTTTCACTTCAAAAATAAATCTCCAATTTTTTAAATAAAAAGGACACTTTTTTTAAAAATTGTCCAATTTTCTCCAATTTTTTAAAAAGAAGGATTTTTACACAAGAAACTGAAATTTTGCCTTTTATTCGTGTTTTTCGGATTTTGACGCCAGTTTTTCGGAACAACGTACAAAAATTCTGTCATTCATGCCACATATCAATGTTGTCTCATTAATTCTGAATAAAACGAGACAAATTTCATAAAAAAATTATGAAAATTATTGAAGTTATAACGCTTTTCCCAAAAAAAAGTCAATTCAACCTTGCGAGCGCTCCGGAGTAACAGTGTGTATAAGAATGGAATATGCTCTTATTCTTATAGTGCTCGCAAGGTTGAATTAACTTTTTTTGGGAAAAGCGTTATAATTTCGGAACGAGTGCTCCGGAGAAACAGTGTGTATAAGAAAGGAATATGCTCTTATTCATAAAACACCGGCAATTTTGAAATCGGTTTAAAATAACGCGTTTAGGAATTTTTAAGCGCAAAAAAGTCCCGAAAAACGGTTTTTTAACCATAAATCAAGATTTTGAGGGTGTTAAAAATATTTTATACACGGTTTTGTATTATACTCAACCAGATAAACAATTCCTACTATGTCACTTTAAAAGTTCAGAATCACTGTTACACTGTGTAATATACACACATTATAAATTTATTCTCGATCGTTGTGACGTTTACAATTCAAGGTCTATTTCACTTAATGAAGGAAAATTCTTAATTGGGCAGCAGCACTGACCATACAATATATAGACATTTCATACAACGAAAATGGCCCCAGAGAGAATCTTACTCTCATTCTTACGCTCATAATCTGAACTTTTTTGGTTATTCAGTCGCAGACAGCGCATCTTCAAGAAAGTTGTTCCTCGGTTAAACTGATCTTTATATGTATGCGTGCTCCCACATTCACATACATGGTTTCATGTGTGGGCTAGCTTCCCTAAAAAAAATGTGCTTGTAGCTGCGCTGTATGCGTTCAATCTGAATGAGTGACATACCCAAGGAAAGGTACTGTTTTGTATTGCATTGTAGCTTTCCTTTCTTGGAAATGTCATAACTTTGGAGTTTTTTTTAAGTTAGAGGGTTGGGATTTTCAACACATGGGATATTTGGCCAAAATATCTTATGTACAAAATTTCATACGGATTGGCCGACTATATCCTATAGCTGTCATACAACGATCGAAATTGTCAAACTTTGTTATTTTTTAAGTTAAAACAAGAAAGGAAAGCTAACTTCGAAGTTTATATACCCTTGCAGTTGAGTTGCAGTCCGCTAGGTGGCGCTACGCATCTTATATTATTAGATATATAGCGGATCGTATATAGTCGGCCGGTCCTTATGAAATTTGGCATATCGAATTATTTTGCCAAAAGAGGAATCCATTGAAACTCCCATGCTTCTAACTTGAAAAACAACGAAGTTATAGCATTTCCGATCGATCAGTTATATGACAGCTATAGGATATAGTTGGCCGATCCTTATGAAATTCGACAAATCAGATTGTTTTTCCCAAAATAGAATCTGTACCAAATCCCATCTTTCTAACTTAAAAAACAACAAAGTTATGCCAATTTCGATCGTTCTATGACAGCTATAGGATATAGTCGGCCGATCCTTATGAAATTTTGTACACAAGATATTTCGGTCAAATATAACATGTGTGGAAAGTCTCAACCCTCCAACTTAAAAAACACCAAAGTTATGGCATTTCCGATCAATCAGTTATATGGCAGCTATAGGATATAGTCGACCGATCCCGGCCGTTCCGACTTATATACTGCCTGCAAAGGAAAGAAGGGTGTGTGCAAAGTTTCAACTCGATAGCTTTAAAACTGAGAGACTAGTTTGCGTAGAAACAGACAGACGGACAGACGGACATGCTTATATCGACTCAGGAGGTGATCCTGATCAAGAATATATATACTTTATAGGGTCGGAGATGTCTCCTTCACTGCGTTGCACACTTTTGACCAAAATTATAATACCCTCTGCAAGGGTATAAAGATGGGACTTGGTACACATTCTCTTTTAGACAAAATAATAGGATTTGCCAAATTTCATAAGGATTGGCCGACTATATCCTATAGCTGTCATACAACGATCGGAATTGGCATAACTTTATTGTTTTTTAAGCTAGAAAGATGGGAATTGGTACGGATTCCATTTTGGGCAAACAAATAAGATTGTTCTGCCAAATTTCATCAGGATCGGCCGATGTCTTATAGCCGCCATAAGACTGAACGATTGGAAATGTCACAACCTTAACTGCAAGGGTATATCAACATCGGCTCCGCCCGAAGTTAGCTTTCCTTTCTTGTTATACCCTTGCAGAGTGTATTATAATTTTGGTCAAAAGTGTGCAACGCAGTCCGACCCTATAAAGTATATATATTCTTGATCAGGGTCACCTCCTGAGTCGATATAAGCATTTCCGTCTGTCTGTCTGTCGGTTTCTTCGCAAACTAGTAAAAGCTATGGTGTTGAAACTTTGCACACATCCTTCTTTTGTTTACAGGCAGTATATAAGTCGGGACGGCCGGGATCGGTCGACTATATCCTATAGCTGCCATGTAACCGATTGATCGGAAACATCATATGATGTTTGATGACTATATCCAATAGCTGTCGTAGAACGATCGGAAATTGCTTAACTTTGGTGTTTTTAAAGTTAGAAAGATGGGACTTGAAAAGATTCTATTTTGGCGAATATAATTCGACCTGCCAAATTTCATAAGGATCGGCCGACTATATCCTATATATATAACTGATTGATAGTTTCACTATAAAAAAAACTATTGGAAAAAGTCCCACCTATCTTTCAAAATACCAAGGCTGTGCCGTTTCCGGCACAAAATAATCCCAATCTGTGTAAGATTGGGTGTCCTATTCTTCATCTTAAAAAACATCAAAGTTATGCTATGTCGAACCAATCAGTTATATGACAGCGATTACATATAGTCAGGTCAGGAACGTCTGACCCAGGACGTTCTAAGTTATATACTTCGTGCAAAGGAAAGAAGGATGCGTGCAAAGTTTTAAGACGATAGATTTAAAACTGAGAGACCAGTTCTCTTAGAAACAGACAGGCTGAGGGATATGTATTTGTCGATTTAGGAGGTGATGCTGATCAGGAATATATATACTTTATGGGGTTGGGAATTTCCCCCTTATTGCATATAGAAACCGTAGCGTGGAATGAAGCTTTCCAAAACTCTCTTAAAAAGGACCGGCCCAGGATTTTCGCCCTAATAAGACTTAATTGCGATGCAAATCTTTCTTATTTAATTTTATTATTTAACTTACCTTAAATAAAAAAACGTAGAACGATGCTGGTTGTAATTTTTCTGTTTAACATTACCAACGGTAATTAGCCATAATCTACAAACAAGTTTAAAATTTAAAGTTCTTAGTAGAAGGACTTTTATTCTCCTCTCGTTTGCTAATGTAGTTACACATATGCAGAATAATATCTCTAGAGTATTATGGGGTGACTAGAATTTTGCTTCTATACTTCTACCTTTAAATATTCTATTCGTTAAACCTTTTTATCTTCGTAATCTTAAACACTTTTTATTACTTTTGGATCTATACCCGATGCATACTGTCAAAGAAATTTTATTATTTCTTAAAGCTTTCATATGGAAATCCATGTTCAACTGCAAGTTTGTAGTACTAGTAGTATGTATATAGTTTTTTCTATACAAGAAATGTTTTGATTCTCTTGTCCCTACTCAGAATTGGAGTGTAAGAATCAGTAAGAATCTTAACAATATAAGCAAGCTTTGATTTAGAATTTACTTGGCCCAACAAACATAAAAAAATTTCCAAGAATTGAAAATTAAACTATTTTTTATTTATACGAATAACCGATTGACCAAAAGTTTTTATACAGTCATGCATACCATTGGACGTAAGAACCTAAGTAGTGAAGAAGTGGAAGAGGTATATAAATGGTTAAGACAAAATAGTGTGTGCACAAACAGGCTACGGCGAGAGTTTTCTGATGTTTTGCCACTTGCTGAATTATTAAAACGTGACTATCCTCGCTTGATTGATCTCTTTAACTATCCGAAAAAAAATAGTGTTCAATTGAAATTGGCTAACTGGGAAACATTCAACTTTAAAGTGCTCTCTAAGTTTAACATGACACTAAGTAAAGAGTTTATGGAACTCCTGGCTAACGGTATAAATGGGGCAGCAGAAGTGTTGTTACATGAAGTTATTAGATTGGAGAAGCGGCAGCGGTTGGTAGAAGAACGTAATGCCATTTTGCGACAAGAACAGGCTTGGGAAGAAAATGACGAAGTCAAAACCGTTGTAATTAATAAGCAAATTGGTGATGGTATAGTTCAAATGCCGCAAAAAATGATTCTTTACTCACTATACGAAAAAATTGCACGTGATAGCCAGTCTAAAGATGTAATAATAGACGCCTATCAACAACGATTAGCTCATATGGAAAATATTATTAAGGTTAAAACGGAGCGTATAGAAGAGCTTCTAATGCAAATGGGAAAAATACCTCAAAAAGAAACTGGTACCTCATCAAATTGTGTTGTTGCATCTGTCCATCTCGACAGTTCCATTTAATTAAAACAATTCTTCATACACCAATTCTTCTATCACAACACAATAATCACCAAATTGCTAAATTACTTAAACCTAAGAAAATATGTTAAACAAAAAAAATCATGTCATCTTTTATGAAACAAGAAATAACATATGAGAGCTTCAAAAGGTTATAAAAAGTTATTTGGCAATCGATTTACGCTGTTGATAGTTTTATAAACCAAAATACATATATAAATTATATTGTTATATTCATTAATAAAAGTTTCTTAAAAACACCCATTGTTAGGACGAAAAGCCAAGTCTTTGTAAGGGTCCAGTAATTTAATACATACACAATGTGTATTACACATATACGGAAAGCATTTTTTTCTGTTTTAAAAGCTAGTCTTCTTTTCGATGCTCTATATCGGTTTTGTTTCTTAATTTACGTAATTTTGGTACCGTCAAAAACGCATGGCCACTTAAATTACGGCCCCAACGTGAGTGTTCTATAGTTTGTCGCACAGACAAGTAGCATCTACGGTTCCTTGACCTTTGTGTTCGCTGCAAGCGCAGTCCTATAATACCGTTTATTTCTGACTGGCAGCACTTTTTCTATCCTTGCAGCATATACATATATTATTGATTAGTATCACTACCTGAGTCGATATAAGTGCTTCTGTCTGTTTCTACGCAAACTAATCTCACAGTTTTAAAGCTATCGACTTAAGCCTTTGCAGACATCCATGTTCATTTTGCAGGCAGTATATAAGTCGGAACGGCCGGGATCGGCCGACTATGATTTACGCAACTTTCATTGTTCATGGGAAGTATTGTAGTCTAAAGATTCCATTGCATAAGTCTTTAATATAAATTAGGATTGCGTCTGGAAGTACGCTGAGCCTTTTTCCATAAGTTTGTTCATATCTCGATGATATTTTTTGTTTTTCCGTTTTTTATATGGGGCTTGATTTCTTTCAGTGTTATTTGTTATATTGATATATCTGGATTCTCTATCTCTAAACATTCTCTCTATAGCTCGATGTTTTGAGTCTCCTTGTTGTTCGTAAACAACAAGTTTTGTAAACAACAAATCTTGCCCAAGTGTTTGACTTTTTTGTTATGTATGGATATTTTTGTGTTTTTTGGTCGCGGCCAGTTTTGAGATGGAATAATAACTATTAGAGAGCGAGGTTCCGTATGTAGATTTCACCGTGGAAATCAAGAATTTAAGCCAGAATGACTGGAATTCACTTCTGGGCAGTATAATTGGATGATCCAAAGTCCAAAGTCACATTTTGTACCCAACCGTCAACATGCAACAGACCAAACTTGTCCAAACAAGAAAGGAAAGCTAACTGCAGGCGGAGCCGAAGTTGATATACCCTTGCAGTTGAGTCGCAGTCCGCTAGGTGGCGCCACGAATCTTATATTATTAGATATATAGCGGATCGTATATAGTCGGCCGATCCTTATAAAATTTGGCATATTGAATTATTTTGCCCAAAGAGTAATCTGTACCAAGTCCCATCTTTCTAACTTAAAAAACACCAAAGTTATGCCAATTTCGATCGTTCTATGACAGCTATAGGATATAGTCGGCCGATCCTTATGAAATTTTATACATAGGATATTTTGGTCAAATATAACATGTGTGGAAAGTCTCAATCCTCTAACTTAAAAAACACCAAAGTTATGGCATTTCCGATCAATCAGTTATATGGCAGCTATAGGATATAGTCGACCGATCTTTCCGATCCGGCCAAAGACATAGCTACATACAGCCATTCTATCGTTCTAGGCAACTCCTGAATTGTCGAAGCTCGATTGGCCATGAAAACATTAAAGCTGGATGAGTCCTTTGGAATCCAGGACAGCGTCACAGCAGAATCGCATCAGCAGAAATACTTCCCAGCATATACCTTCAACTAAGCTACTTTCGACATAAATAGAGGTAACAATCCTGCTCCAGATAACTCCAGTTTCGGTCCATTAAACGAAAATAGTCGATCAGTCTCAGGATCCTAAGCGAGGCCCAGAGTCTACCTAAAATTGCTGCCATTATCAAACTTTAGGAACGACTTCTGATCTTCTTCCTGCACGTCGGGCAGCTCTTCAGAAATGCTAGAGCACAACTTTTTCAACTCAAATCTGTCCTTAGCGAGGATCCCCGATGTTAACGAATCGGTTTGGATTAAACATGGTCATTGAAAAATCGCATTGACCATAAAGGCAGTTTGTTCATTGAAGTATTGTTTGTTTTTGGTGTAGTGCCTCAAAAGAAACTTCACATTGTAGAGGCTAACTAATTTGTAGATTTTCTTGTTATTTTAATTCAAAACCAAAAATGATGTTAAAATTATAGGGTTAGGGTATACGACTTCATCATTTGGCACGGTAATTTGAGTTTGTGGGTTGATTTTCCTGGACCATTATCTTAGAATAGTTCGCTCTCATTAGATTCTTGTGCGAGCAGCTTAATTTGTATTGGGCTTGTCTAGTCAGAACTCTGAGCTGAGTGCTTTTGTGTCATATTTTGATCATTTTTTTGTGTTTTGTTGCTGTTTGTCGGTTCATTTGTCACACCCACCCTGTCGCACATGCAACATTCATAGCACCGAAGGTGCTCACATAATGCCCAATAAAGGGCCCAATAAAGATCCATAAAAGCGCCACCCATTAACAGCGGCGGCATGGTGAGCCGGGTCTCCAGCTCGGCCACCCGTAGCATAAGGGCTCCGTGAAGACGCCCACTGCACGCTGCACAGTGGTCGGGCTTGTATGGAACCGCGGCCATAAATAATTATAGGTGTGCTATCGCTATGAAACTTTCACCACAAATCTAGAAAAGTATTCTAAATATATTATAAAAAAAATTTACCAGATCGTACCACTATATCCTATAGCTTCCATTGATCGGAACTGATTGATCGGAAATGCCGTAACTTTGGTGTTTTTTAAGTTAGAGAGTTGGGACTCTCCACAGATGTTATATTTGGTCAAAATATCTAATCTACAAAATTTCATAAGGATCGGGCGACTATATCCTATAGCTGCCATATAACTGAACCATCGACAGTGGTTGGGCTTGTATGGTGCCGCGCCAAAAATATTTCTAGTGGCGATATCGCAATGAAATTTTTTCCAAAAATCTATAAAAGTATTCTAAACACAGTGTAAAGAAATCGTATCGTATAGCTTCCATACAAACCAATGGCGCGATTTTTCATAAAATTATTTTTTTTCCAATAATAAAATTAAATATTTTACCTTTAAATACAAGCATTAAATTGTAATCCCTAAGAAGTTTTACGTAACTATTAAGTTGAGGGAAGTCTTACTATTAAAAAAACAAACTAAATATTGATGTTTACTTATATTTGTATAAAGAAAGAGTTATAAGACTTCATCAACATAAAATTCTGTAAGCCCTCTTCGCTGCACCATACATTAAAAGCATATAAACGTGAGAAAACACACTTATAAGAGGAACTTAATAAAGTTTAAAGCAATGGAATAAACAAAAAATAAATCAAAAGTATTATATGCAAATCTATTAATAAACACAAACTCAAAGGCGAAGGACAAAGCAACAGAACAACAACCCCACAAGCGAAAATAAATTTTTGTAGTACAAAACTGACCCTGATAAAGTTAAGAGGGTGTTAGAATTTGCACGATTGTAAGCACATCTGCAAATTTCTGCAAAAAAAATTTACACATTTATTACCTTAAGAGCCAGACGAACACATTGGTATATAACTTAATTGTGGCATTTCGTGGCATCACAACTAAAACTTTAACTAAACATGAAAAAGACGTTCAAAAAATAGACAAAAAACATGTATTTTTTCAAATTAATATAACAAGAACAGTTTAACATTATACACGATTTTTTATAATATCTCAAATTTTAGAAAATACCTTGAACTTCAAAATCCATTACAAATATTTTAAATTTGGATACGTAATAAATGATCTGACCACTTCAAAGTTCGGTTTTGTTATGAAAAATTCGCGATGCGCGCAATCTGCGCTGTGAAAATAAACACCTTCACTCAACTTCAATTCTATTTTTAAGAAGAACGTTTAATTTTCCGGACAAACCTAGTAAGCCACAAAGAAGTTTGGACAATTTAGAAGCGATTTGTTTACTTTTCCTATATTTTTGTTGTTATGACTTTTTTTATTTTTAGCCTATGGGCGCAACCACTGTGCGCTGCCGCTCAGTAGCGTGCCGCGAACGGCAGAACTCTGCCAGGGCAACCACCTGGCCAGCAGCAACGGCGGCACTAGCAGTAACTTGCTCGGAAACGGTACCGGGGGTGGCGATGGTGGCTGCAGTAGCGGCGAAGGTGGTGGCTCCATGGGCCTCTAGCCCAGCGACAGTTTTTCAATATGGCGGACATAAGATTGAAAAACTTGATGGATTTTGATGAAACATTTTTCTAGGAGTTATTCGAGTCGATGATACCAAAGCTGAAGTTGGTTTTTATACCCTTGCAGAGGGTATTATAATTTTGGTCAAAAGTGTGCAACGCAGTGAAGGAGACATCTCCGACCCTATCAAGTATATATATTCTTGATCAGGATCACCTCCTGAGTCGATATGAGCATGTCCGTCTGTCTGTCTGTATGTCTGTCTGTCTGTCGGTTTCTACGCAAACTAATCTCTCAGTTTTGGAGCTATCGAGTTGAAACATTGCACACATCCTTTTTTTCCTTGCAGGTAGTATATAAGTCGGAACGGCCAGGATCGGTCGACTATATCCTATAGCTGCCATATAACTGATTGATCGGAAATGCCATAACTTTGGTGTTTTTAAAGTTAGAGGGTTGAGACTTTCCACACATGTTATATTTGACCAAAATATCTTATGTACATAATATAAATTTCATAAGGATCGGCCGACTATATCATATAGCTGTCATAGAACGATCGGAATTGGCATACCTTTGGTGTTTTTAAAGTTAGAAAGATGGGACATGGTAAAGATTACTCTTTGGGAAAAATAATTCAATATGCCAAATTTCATAAGGATCAGCCGACTATGTACGATCCGCTATATATCTAATAATATAAGATGCGTGGCGACACCTAGCGGAATGCGACTAAACTGCAAGGGTATATCAACTTCGGCTCCGCCCTAAGTTAGCTTTCCTTTCTTGTTTAAAATTCAAAATGGCGGATCCAATATGGTGGATACAACCTCGAAAAGTAAATGGATTTTGATGAAACATCGTATTACCTGATTTTCTACCGCTAATAATTTGCGATACTGTTTTTTTTCTTCGTACCACTCCAAAAAACTTCCCCTTTGGTCACAGACATCGTTTCTGAAAAGTACTTCAATATTTTAAGTTGCACAAAGTTGCAGACTTGCTTTGTCAATTCACGAGGCCAACAATCTATACTTACGTAATCAACAAAGAGTAGATCGGGCGAAGGTAGGCGTTAAAAGTTTAGATCTGAGAAAAGTTAGGCTCTGTATTTTAAGTTGCACAAAGTTGCAGACTTGCTTTGTCAATTCACGAGGCCAACAATCTAGACAACAAGAGTAGATCGGGCGAAAGTAGGCGTTAAAAGTTTAGATCTGAGAAAAGTTAGTCTCTGCGTCATAAAAAGGTATATAATATTAATATGTTATATATTGAATTCGAAGTGCAACAAATAAGCACAGGTCAGAAACACATTTTTTTGGTCAAGTACACACCTTTGTTCACAATACACTTTATT
Organism: Drosophila ananassae; assembly: GCF_017639315.1. Classification (NCBI taxonomy): domain Eukaryota; kingdom Metazoa; phylum Arthropoda; class Insecta; order Diptera; family Drosophilidae; genus Drosophila; species Drosophila ananassae. The sequence continues at coordinate 107,307 of NW_025319123.1, forward strand.
TGATATAATATGTTTTTTGAAAATCTAATAGTTAGTTCACTTCAGTGTACGAAAGTAAAGGGAAGCGGAACACGTTCGATAAACTGGTTGTTAACAATTTTCGATGGATTACTGCAGCTCGATTATTGATAGAAAATAAACATAATTTATATCGATATTATTAGTACTGGTAGCTCTAAATTAACATAGAGGACACTTTATCGAAACATTGGAAAATGAATTAAACGATGCTAGATATGCCAAATCAACCACTGTGCGGATAAGATATTATATCAGAGCCGTTACGTATGCTGTTGCGAAAAGCACAAAAATTCAAATGGGAGCAGCGCCAAGAGGATGCGTTTAACGAATTGAAAAGATGCCTAACGTCAAGACCTGTTATCACAAGTTATCGCCTAGATGCTGAACATGAATTACACACAGATGCCAGTGCTGTGGGTTTGGCCGCCGTACTGATGCAAAATGAGGAGGGTCAACTAAAGCCAATTGCTTATTTTAGTCGAGCAACATCTAAGTCTGAGAAAAATTATCACAGTTACGAGCTGGAAGCTCTAGCCGTCGTCGAGTCCTTGGAACGATTTAAGTATTATGTCTACGGTAAAAATGTTCGAGTAGTTACCGATTGTAATGCCCTGAAATCTTCAATGGATAAGAAGGAACTTATACCCCGAATTGCACGATGGTGGTTAAGGATTCAAGAATATGACATCGAGATTGTACATCGAGCTGGAATACTGATGTGCCACACGTTGATGCTTTGAGCCGATCACCTTGTGAAAACGCACATGAAATGGAGACTGCCTGTCTGAAGATTTCCAAAACCTTGATAGACGAAGCTGACTGGTTATTCGCAATACAATTACAAGATAAGAAGATCCAGAACATCGTAGCGGATATGACAAGTGCGAAGCAAACTGAGAACGATGACTATGTAATAGAGCAAGATCGCCTATTTCGAAAATACGACAACAAGTTGGTATGGGTTGTGCCGAAACAGTTAAGATACCTTATACTCCACGAATGCCACGACAAAGCAGGACACATGAGCACAGGGAAAACAATACAGCGCATTTTTATTTGTTTTGGTTTCCCCGAATGCGAAATTTCATCAAGAGCTATATAAAATCATGCATAGGTTGCGCGCTAAACAAAATACCACGTGGATGCCGAGAAGGAGAGTATCATTACGATGACATCAAGCCCATCCCGAAATTGGAGCCTCGCTATAAAGTACCTTTTATTGTCAATAAGCTGTTGCCGAACGAGCGATATCTAGTGGAAGATATTCCCCAGGCCCAACGAAAGCAGAGACATTATAAGTCGGTTTATGCATCCGACAAGATGAAGCGCTGGTGTGAACTTCCAGAAGATGACCAAGATGACGACGATGACTCGAAGGACGACCCCACCTACGAATCTCGCGAGGACGCCGAGAATTTATAAGGAAAGGCCGAATTTAAACAGCTGAGCAACAGTCAAATGTAGGATAACAGAAGCTGTTATATAAGTTATCGAATAGTAGAACGAGACTGTTTATAAAGCTGCAAGTATTGAGTCTTAAGCAAGAAATAGAGCAGAAACGACGCATAAGTTAAGACCAAAAAGACAATTATGTAAAACTATATCTAACATATCCAATCATTAATAAACGTATGAGACCACTAAAGAAAACCATCCTCTCCCACATTTTTTCCACCCGCCTCAGGCCATAAATGATTTTAGTAGTTAGCGTTCGTTACAATTAAAATCACATATCATCATTTTGGCGCCACATTTTTTGTGATCCAAGCTCCCGAATTCTTCAAGAAATAGCAAGGATTAGGAACCAGGTGGTGGGCTATGCAACCAGGCATAGACACGGTTGCCACCGGTTGCCATCAAGCCATTAGTATCTAGCCTACAGTAGTGGTAAAACCAGTAGGATCACAGAGTATAGAAATAATTTGTATTGTGTCCACTTTAGTTTCTAAAGGCAGAGAAAAAAATCTCAATCTTAATTAAAAATTCCATATAAATATCCGCACCTGCCTAATAAAACGCATACGAAATGCAAGCGTATTTTGTCCTTGGATGAGAAGCTTGACCACAGGTGATTAGCTCAGATGTGGGTATTTTTGTCATAAAAAAAAAATAATAAAATATATGTATAATAATAGCATGTTCGCTACGTTCGACGTATATGCAGCGTCGGTTATCTTTTTAGAAAGATTGCTGCAGACCACGATGGTCATCATAGCGAACATGCTTAGCTGCAAACATAGAGAGGTGTTAAACGCAGGAATACAGGAAGAGGGGGATTATGCTAATGAGCCAATTAGTGCAATTCCTTTACATAGTCTATCCGCGGTTTGCACTAAATGTTTTATTGTCGCAGACTTGTGATAAGCAGCCGTTGCACAATTTTTTTTCGTTTTTTCATTCAAAAAAGTTTACAACATCGGATGTCTGCCTGCCTCATTGGGGAAGACAGACATCCGATGTTGTAAGCTTTTTTTCCAGCGACCCATCGAAAGCGCTTTCGTCGTGGGATACAGCAAGGAAAGATGTTCTGTTAGTGAACTTGTTTGAATGATTCGACATCCTTTTGGTTTTATTTCCTGGTGCCCCAAAAAATCTGGACTCTATAATTCGGAAGTACTTTTGAGCCTTTTGGTTTCTTTGTTTTTTTTTTCGGTTTTCAAAAAACTAATTCCCAGCCTTAAGAGTTAATTTACTTGATTGATTTATAATTTTATTTATTTCTATCGAATGACCATATTTTATATGGTCATTTTCAATGGTCAATTTTTATATGTATTGTCTTTCGTATTAATAAATATTTTATAATATGCTAAACACTCAGAATTATGCCGCAGCTAGCCGGGATTAGTTAGTAGGAGTACTCAAGAAAAGGGGTCGCTCGAAGGATGCGGAACCGGAGCGATCAATGGTAGGGTGGGCACGCGAGAGTCGCCCCTTTACACCTGTGTGACTCATAGTTAGGCGCAGGAAGGGAACCCCCCTCCTCTCTACATATGGGAAATCGGGACTCATTCCGGAGAGTATGTCTTGTCGAGAGCATGCAATTTTAAATTAGATCCTTCCGTTGAGAGGCACTCTTGGGAACCTGCAATTAACTGAAAGAAACTGAGAAACTGAAATTTTCGCCTTTTATTCGTGTTTTTCGGATTTTGACGCCAGTTTTTCGGTACAACGTACAAAAATTCTGTCATTCATGCCACATATCAATGTTGTCTCATTAATTCTGAATAAAACGAGACAAATTTCATCAAAAAACAAGAAAGGAAAGCTTACTTCGGGCGGAGCCGAAGTTTATATACCCTTGCAGTTGAGTCGCTGTCCGCTAGGTGGCGCCACGCATCTTATATTAGTAGATATGTGGCGGATCGTATATAGTTGGCCGATCCTTATGAAATTTGGCATATCGAATTATTTTGCCCAAAGAGTAATAAACTTAATCTCCCATCCTTCTTACTTAAAAAACAAACAAGTTATGGCATTTCCGATTAATCAGTTATATGGCAGCTATAGGATATAGACGGCCGATCCTTACGAAATTTGGTAGATCGAATAAGTTTGCCCAAATTAGAATGCATAGTAAGTACCATCCTTCTGAGAGACTAGTTTGCGTAAAAACAGACAGACGGACAGGCGGTCAGACGGACAGACGGACATGCTTATATCGACTCAGGAGGTGATCTTGATCAAGAATATATACACTTTATAGGGTCGGAGATGTCTCCTTCCCTGCGTTGCAGACTTTTGACCAAAATTATAATACCCTCTGCAAGGGTATAAAAACCAGAACCGAAACTTTTTTGCGCTTAATAATTCCTGAACGCGTCTATTTAAACCAATTTTAAAATTTCAAAGTTTTTTAATAGTTTAAGGTTGTAGCTTTTGAAAAAAAAATAGATCTTCGATTTTTTTTAACAAACAGGACAAAGTTTTTACACAAGAAACTGACATTTTCGCCTTTTATTCGTGTTTTTCGTATTTTGACGCCAGTTTTTTGGTACAACTTACAAAAATTCTGTCGTTTATGCCATATATCAATGTTGTCTCATTAATACTGAATAAAACGAGATAAAATTCATAAAAAAATTATAAAAATTGTTGAAGTCAAGGTTGAATTGACTTTTTTTGGGAAAAGCGTTATAATTTCGGAACGGGCGCTCCGGAGTAACAGTGTGTATAAGAAAGGAATATGCTCTTATTATTATTATCTTAAAACACCGGCAATTTTGAAATCGGTTTAAAATAACGCGTTCAGGAATTTTTAAGCGCAAAAAAGTCCCGAAAAACGGTTTTTTAACCATAAATCAAGATTTTGAGGGTGTTACAAATATTTCATACACGGTTTTGTATTATACTCGACCAGATAAACAATTCCTACTATGTCACTTTAAAAGCTCAGAATCACTGTTACACTGTGTAATATACACACATTATAAATTTATTACCGATCGTTGTGACGTATAAAAACACCGGCAATTTTGAAATCGGTTTAAAATAACGCGTTCAGGAATTTTTAAGCGCAAAAAATATTTTAAGGGTGTTGCAAATATTTCATACACGGTTTTGTATTATACTCGACCAGATAAACAATTCCTACTATGTCACTTTAAAAGTTCATTCACTTTTGTTTTCTTTTGTAGCACTGCGTTATTTTAGTAGTTAGCTTTCGTTACAATTATAATCACTTATCATCATTTTGGCGCCACATTTTTTTGACCCAAGCTCCCGAATTCCTCAAGCAATAGCAAGGATCAGTAACCAGGTGGTGGGCTATGCAACCAGGCATAGACATGGTTGCCACCGGTTGCTATCAAGCCATGAGTACCTTGCCTACAGTAGTGGTAAAACCAATAGTACCACAGATTATGGAAATTATTTGTATTGTGTCCACTTAATACCTTACCAAAGGCAGAGAAACTTCAATCCTAATTAAAAATTCCATATAAATATTCGCACCTGCCTAATCAAACGCATAGGAAATGCAAGCGTATTTTGTCCTTGGATGAGAAGCTTCACCACGGGTGATTAGCTCAGATGTGGGTATTTTTGTCACTAAAAAAAAAATAAATAAAATATATGTATGTAATAGCATGTTTGCTACGTTAGAAGTATATGCAGCGTCGGTTATCTTTTTAGAAAGATTGCTGCAAACCAGGATGGTCATCATAGCGAACATGCTTAGCTGCAAACATAGAGAGGTGTTAAACGCAGGAATACAGGAAGAGGGGGATTATGCTAATGAGCCAATTAGTGCAATTCCTTTACTTAGTCAATGGCTGAGGAGTAGAGGACGAAAGTTTCTAGTCCTTCTACTAGAAACGTTAAAATCTAAACGTGTTAGTAAATGCTGGCTGTCTATATTTCCATAAATAAGATTTTATAGAAACATGACACCCAGCATCGTTCTACGGTTTGTTAATGATGGTAAGTTGATTAGTAAAAGTCTACTACGATAAGAAGGGAGGTAAAGATTTGCATCCCAATTAAGTCCCCTAAGCGCAAAAGTAAGGAAGTTCTATTGTACAGATTCAATGTGATCTTGGTGTACTCCATATTGAGGACTCCAGACACACGATCCATACTCAAGAATCGGACGGACCAGTGATGTATATAACGTTTTCGTTATGTACGGGTCATTAAATTCTTTTGACCATCTTTTAATAAAACCAAGCACACCCATAGCTTTATTAACCATGGTAGATACATGGTCGGTAAATTTAAGTTTTAAATCTAATAGGACACCTAGATCGTTAACCTGAGTTAATCGTTCTAAGGCGTTCCCATAGAGAAAGTGAGGACTGGTGAGGACTAGATCGGTAAAAAGACATAAGTTTACATTTCGATCCATTAAGCTTTAGGTTATTTGCTAAAAACCAATTTTGAAGTTTATCCAAATCGGATAAGTACAAGTGAATTAGTTAAGGCAAGGGGCAAGTCGTTAATAAACAATGAAAAAAGTAGGGTCCAAGATGGCTTCCTTGGGGCACCCCAGATGTGGCGCGGATTAAACGCGAGGTAACATCTTTAAAGAAAACACGTTGGGTTCTCCCTGATAAGTAGCTCGAAATCCACATAAGAAGATCAGTTGGGAATCCCAAAAGACTGAGTTTACTGAGTTTATAAGAAGCCAATGGTTAACAGAGTCAAATGCTTTACTGAAATCAGTGTATATGACGTCTGTTTGTAAGCCATTCCGGAAGCCATCCGTGATAAAAGATGTTAGCTCCAATAAGTTAGTAGTGGTGGAGCGGCGCTTCATGAAACCATGGAGTTATTATTGAACTACATAGGTGTTGCAAATGTGGAGTGATAAGTTTTTCAAAAAGCTTTGGAATTGCTGACAATTTAGAGATGCCTCTATAATTAGCAGCGTCGGATTTTTTCCCTTTTTTATGCAGCGGAATAATGAAGGATTCCTTCCACATAAAGGGAAAGATCGAAGTTTCCAGCGATAGATTAAAGAGTTTAACAAGCGGTTTGCACAGTGCCTCGGCGCAGTACTTCAGAACACAGGTACACACTGCTGCTAGGTGAATAGGCAATATGAAAAAACTGTGCAAAGAGATCGGCCATTGCCTGATCAGTGTTCGCATAAGAGTTCTCAAACGTAAGCAGTGGGGGAAAGATACATGTTTACGCTTAGTGTTTACAAAGTTATAAAACTGCTTCGGATCCTGAGTAAACTGAATCCTGCAGCGGCGAATATAACTCCTATAACATTCTGCGTTATGCACGGTGAAATTGGACCGAGCTACTAAGTATCTAGAATAACTAACTGTACAGCCAGAAAATCTATGTTTATTCAAAAGTCTACTCATACTATTCTTTAAATTTATAAGGTGCCTTGTATACCAAGCGGTATACAAGGCGGATTCGTTGAAGCGGACGGATATTTCCACGGCACGCAAGCGTCGAAAAATATGTTCAAAGTGTAATAAAATTTTTTTAATGCGATGTTTATATCCTCGCATGCCAGTAAATCAGACCAATCAAATTCCAAAATTAACTTATTTAATTTCGTAAAGTCAGCCTTACGAAAGAAACTTTCTGAGATTTAACTGTAGACTTTAGGTCAATTAAGGAGTTGTTTTCAATTGAAACCTCAAGAGTGGGATGATATGGATCCTCAGGGTCAAAAAGGGGCAAAGTTCTGGAAAGAGTAATTCCATCAGGATCAGAAACGAAACATAAGTCCAACAGCCGACCTAAAGAACTTCTAACGTGGTTAATTTGCCCGAGTGACATGTCGAACAGGCCCTCAGGGAAGTCATGGTGGGAGTTAAGCTGTAAAGACGGTGAATTATCAACATTTGACCACATAAGTTCTGGGATATTAAAGTCACCCAGAGCTATCAGCTGGTCACCATCAGACAGACGATCGAAAACCAAACAAATAGCGGACAAATGTTGCCAGTATGTTGGCGGTTCGGACGAAGGTGGTATGTACGAACAGGTAACATACAAAGATTGATCGGACAAAGTGATTTTGATGCAAAGAAATTCAATGTCACCAAACTCTTGTGATTTTACCTCTTCAGAAGCGAATTTGGAGTCTACAGAAATTAGCACTCCTCCTCTCCTTCGCAGAGTTCTATCACATCTAAAAGTGGTGTACCTACTAGGAAAAACTTCGGAGCTTAAGATCTCCGGCTTTAACCAAGTTTCTGTAAATACTATAATGTGGGATGCAAAAAAGGAACTATCAGAACAGTTTGGGAAGTTTACTACGTAACCCTCTTGTATTCTCTTGTATCAGAATACAGTTTGGGAAGTTTACTACGTAACCCTCTTGTATTCTGATAGGTGAGTGTTAATGAAGACATTAGTTTTTTGAGGTTGAGGAAGATGAGGTGGAAGGTTGATCAGTTTGATGATAGAGTTTTTTCTCTCTAACTTTTCATTTATTTAACTCTTTTTGACCCTGAATCCATGCACATTCGGATTTGACCATTTTTCATCTTAACAACGACAGTAGGGGAATTGAGACTGACTAGGTCGAATAATGTTGTTGGCTAATATAAATATATATAATATATAAATATATACATATAAACATTTTTATTAACAACGTTCCTCTCCAAATATGATAATTTTCTCAGGGAACTATGAAAGGTTATTGAATCAGTTAGTCGGATCTTTTCATTAAACACTTAAACGTTAAACTTGATAGATCCTGATTGCTTAATTTGATGATTTTACTATAGGTTTCAGCGATTTACTACAGGTTATATTCAGTTTATTGGAAATTTTCTTTACGAACAAGTATTTTGAATAGAAATTTATACAGGTAATGAATAAAGATTTTGGGCGTAGTATGTGTCAAGATGTAAACATTCTATTTCCGGAATGGGTGCTTGAGTGATAGAAATTTGTACGGGGTGTCTGCTTTATTTGTTTTGATTGCATATAGTGCAATTTTTTATAAATTCCTTAAGCTTTTTGTAAAAATTTGGTCAATAGTATAGTCTAGTTAATTTTTTCTAATTTTCATTAAGCCCTCTGTGAGGCCTACAATGAGATTTTGTGATTATATGCGATCTGTCTTAAGCGTTTTCAACATCCTGGACAAAAGTTCTTGTGTATAAAAATTAGTTAACAAAATTATCTTTAAGTGGTTTTTGAATTCTATAAAAGTCCTCTAGAGTACAATAAATTCCTTTGTTATATATGAGGTGGAATATATTCCTTTAAAGTCGCGATCGAGTTTTGAACCGACGTAAAATCTAAAATGCACAACCGACAGAGATGGAATATTGTTTCCCCCTTGCGGGAGCATAAATTCAACAAGTTACATATAAACTTGCGAAAATGACAAAGAGTTTGGTGAAATAACGCGATTCCCGAGTGCATTTTAAACCACATGCGTGGGAAATTTCCAAGCTTTCAAGCTTTAAGGTTTGTGACAGCTGATTACACCCAAGTCGTCAACTTAATCGAGCTTTAGCGAAGTTTTGAGGCTCCCAAAGCTTAAAAAACTCACAAGCCACTCCAAACTTTGGAAAGCTTAGCGCGAATTCGAGTCCTAAAACTCGAATACGAGGAAAACAATCACCATGAACGATCTTCTTTATAAATTTAGAACCGGCAAGCAACAACAAAGACGTTTTCAATGTAAAAAGGCTTTCTCAGTGGTTTCAAAGGATGCCTGTTTCCAACATTTGAAAGCTTCAAATTTGAAAGCTGTTTCCAACATTTTTAAGACATTGGTAAGATACCAACGATATTTCCATGTGCTCTGCGTGAAAAATTTTTGGTTCAGGGTCCGTCTGCGGCTCTCCTTGTTGATCTGCCATGTGCGTGGAATACTGAAATCTTCCCGGATTTACTATTTGCTCCTGGCCGTCAGCCAACGGGTACAACAGGGGGGAGAAACGCATGAGCTCATGTGCCGTAACTGTGTACACCGATGGTAGTGCGACTATACTCTCCACGTGAGGGCGGCTGGTAACTGGTCCCGGTAAGGTCATGTCTCTGCCAAAGACGCAGGGGAATTGTAGTCGGGCGGGGAGAAGAAAACTCCCTTCCTCAAATCACCCCAATCCAAGGTGGAACAGCATATGCCGAGGGATGCATGTCCGGGGGATGCATGGACGTTAATATGCGGACTCTGGGGGACCGGCCGACCCCTCAGTTTTAATCAGGCTTATCATGACAAGCGGGCTATGTCATGATGGACGAACCCCTTCCCGCCTACTCGTGGGTCCAAAAATGAACTGCAAAAATATAAAAACAAAAACAAATAGTGGAGAACGGAACTCCCTAAGAAAGTCTGATAATGGGATCACGGATCCGTCAATCTCCAAGGCAGATAGAGGCCAAAGAAATGCTGGGATGGCGAAGCTTCCCACTGAGGGACAACATCCGGAGGCGAGCGGCGCCGGTGTAGGGGGAGATGCCAAGGCACCGACCCCCAAAACGGGGCCCACTATGGGACCACCGAACGGTGTGGGGGGCATGATCCCAATATCGAGCTCCTCTCACACCGGCGGCACCCCTAAGGAAGGCCCCGGTCCGACGACTGCTGGCCCCCTGCAGCGGAAGGGCTCCTATAAGGATAGGAGGAGAGCGGCCTTCATCCTGATGGGGGCAGACCCATCGGCGGAATCCAATCCCGATCAGGCTGAAATAATAAAGTGGGCGAGGGAAATCCTGCCTGACTTTCAGCCAGCAAGAGGGGGGGCCAGATTGGACCCAAAGAAGGCGACAGGAGTAGGCGACTCTGCCAAGGAGAGTGCACAAAGTGCGAAAAGGCAGAGGTCGACCGACGGTGGAGCGCCCCTAGCTAAGAAGAAGAAGGTGCAGACACAGCAAAGTAACAGATCCTTCGCCGAAGTTACTAAGGGCAGGACCATCATTGGGGTCGTTGATAATGGCTCCAAAGATGGCCTGATCCCCAAAGAGCTTTGGCGGAAGGTGGTGAACGAGCTGCATGGGCGCTTCATGGAGGAGATGCTCAAGAGCGGAGGACCTCCACCGGACTGCGAAGATGCAGGGTGGTACCAGGGTAGCATCAAGGTGATAGCGTGCCAAGATGCGAGGTCTGTAAGCCTCTACAAGCGAATGATTGCGTCGCTTGGGGAGGTTTACCCAGGAGCCAGTCTGGAGGCGGTGGACTGGGACAAGATCCCCAGCAAACCGAGGGCCCGCGTATGGCTGACAGAGAAGCCGGCGGACCCTGCCACCATTCTGGCCATGCTCAAAATGTGTAATCCCACACTCCCTACGGCGGACTGGAGAGTCGCCAAGATGGAGGAAGCAGTGGGACTGAGAAGGCAGGTTGTCCTCACTCTAAATGAGGAGACTGCGAAGATCCTGGAGGATGCTGGTAGCCGTATCAAATACGGGTTCGAGCACGATGCGGTGAGGATCTACAAGTCCGATGCGAAGAGTAAGCCTGGAGGCATCGACTTGGAGATGGACGCACAAGAGTTAGACTTGGGGGAACCGACCGAAGAGGTCCGCCCAGAAGGAATGTCAGATGTGGAGGAGGACATTCTGGAAGGGTACACCTCAGAGGAGTGTGACCTGGCGATGGCTCTTGGTGGCGTCGGTATGGAGGAGGACTCATTGCTGGGCTCCGACACCGAGGCGGAGGTTACTGTGGTGGAGAATCTAAAGGATGTCCCTGACATTCCTGCAGATAAAACTCCATCACAGTAAGGTGGCTTCCACCGCCCTCCTGCTCCATCTTGCAGAGAGTGGAGCTGACGTGTCCCTCATCCAAGAACCCTGGATCCACGGAGACAGGATTCTCGGTTTGGGGGCGTCGGACTTCAGGCTGTACACAGCCGATGTAACAGGTAAAAAGCGAGCATGCATACTCGCAAAGAAAAGCCTTAATACCTTCTTGCTACCAAATTTCAGCAATGAAGATCACGTAGCCGCATCGATAGAGGGCCCAGGCGGCCATCTAAGAATATGCTCGGCATATATGGGTCATGACCACTTAGGACCTCCACCGCACGCGCTACTCAGGCGACTTGTGGAAGACAGCGAAAGGAAGGAAATCGACCTAATAATAGGATGCGATGCCAACGCTCATCACAATCAGTGGGGAAGCACTGACACAAACGAGAGGGGTGAGTCAATCTTCGATTTTATCCTCAGCTCTAAGCTTCTAGTGGGTAACAGAGGTTCAGAACCCACCTTCGTCGTCAAGAACAGAAGGGAGGTTCTTGATGTCACATTATTCTCGCACTCCCTGGCTGATGCAATCACCAGCTGGAGAGTCCTTGACAATCACTCATTTTCAGACCATCGCTATATTGAGATAGTAGTAAATTTTGAAAACTTCACCAAGCAAGCAGTTCGAAATCCTAGAAAGGCAAACTGGGAGCTCTATAAAAAGATACTAGATAGATCCTTAGGGGAACCGCCTTCAGAGACAATCGAGACCTATGAGGGGCTCAACGCCTTGGTAGATAAGCTTATTGCGACTAGCGCAAAAGCTTACCACAAGGCCTGCCCCAAGAAAAGAATAGGTAGCAACAGATCGAAGAAGCCTCCATGGTGGACCTCGTCTTTAGCCCCCTACAAAAAAAATGCACGTAGGGCCTTCAACCACGCGCACCGTACCAACACAGACGAGGCGTGGGAAGCCTATAAAGCTGAACTTAGGCAATATAACAAAGAATTGCGCAAGGCAAAGAAGGTTGCCTGGGCCAATTTCTGCACCAACATTCAGGAGACATCAGAGGCCGCCCGCCTAAGAAAGATTCTCTCTACTACAGCCCCCATCGCAGGTTACATTAAGAACACGAAGGGGTGCTGGACAACCTCAAGCCTGGAAACCCTGGTGACCCTTATCAACGCACACTTCCCGAGTTGCTCATCGGAAGGAACAACCCAGGTGATGCGTAGCCAGGGTCACCAGGGCTCGCTCAACTACCTACTTAGTGACAGAAATCTTAAATGGGCAATAGACAGTTTTAAACCCTTCAAATCTCCGGGACCGGACGGTATTCTACCAGCTCAGTTATCCAGAGCCGGCATTAACCTAAGGAAATGGATTAAGAAACTCTTCAGCACAGTCTTCACTACTGGTATGATGCCAAAGGCGTGGCTGTGCACGAAGGTTGTATTCATACCCAAGGCGGGGAAACCATCCCACTGCACCCCCAAGGAATTCAGACCTATAAATCTGTCTTCCTTCCTCCTTTAGACTATGGAAAGACTCTGCACGATATCACTATGATCGACGAACGAGCGATCAACTTTAAGGAATACGCACTTGTGGCTTTTCTAGACATAGAAGGGGCCTTCAACAACATCTTGCCGTGCTCAATAATCGACGCACTGACGGGACTTGGAATAGACAATCGATCAACTCACCTACTACGGCAGATCCTGGTTAACAGGAGTGTCGAGGCAAGGAGGTGTACTCTCACCACTACTCTGGAACGTGGCGGTTAACAGCCTATTGCGATCTTTAGAGGGTGGCGGCTGTAAGATCATTGCGTACGCGGACGATGTTGCTATTGCCTTCGTAGGGAAATTCCCACAGACGCTATGCGACCTAATGACAGGGAAGCTCGAAGTTCTGTCGGCCTGGGCGCAAAGGAACAGGCTGGGAGTCAATCCGTCCACGACAGAGCTCGTGCTGTTTACCAGGAAGTACAAAATACCTAACCTAAGACTTCTGAAGCTCCTAGGAGAAACACTAGTTCTTAGTGATAGTGCGAAGTACCTAGGCATCACACTAGACAGGAAACTGGACTGGAAGCTGAACACCGCTGATAGGACTAAGAAAACGGCAATAGCACTCTATACCTGCCGCAAGGCGGTAGGCCTGAAATGGGGAATGTCCCCCAAGATGGTCAGATGGTTATACACAGCGATCATCAGACCAATCTTATTCTATGGTGTTGTGGTCTGGTGGCCCGCCCTGGAAAACTCCACATGCAGGGAAAAGTTCAGGAAGTCGCAGCGCATGGCGGAAGTCTGTATAACAGGCAGTCTACGCACTACGACTAGTGATGCCCTTGACACTATCCTCGACCTACTACCAGTGGAACTAATGGGGGTAAAGACAGCCACTCTGGCCGCAATAAGACTGCGAGAGGCAAATCTATAGAGCAAGAAAAGTTTCGGTCATACCAGACTGGACCTACATCACTTCATGCCTGAGGGGGGTACGGATTACTGTGTGCCCGTCGACCAACCCACCACTAACTACAAAGTCTTAATCCCCTCGAGGGAGGAATGGGATGCCCGGATACCGGGACCGGAGGGCTCCATTCATATCTACACAGATGGATAAAAACATAACGGCCAGGTGGGAGGCGGTTACTTTTGTGAGCATCTGAGCCTAAAGGAGTCCTTCAGACTCCCCGACCACTGCAGTGTTTTCCAGGCTGAAGTAGTAGCCATTAAGGAAGCACTGGAATCCCCAGCTCTAAGGGGCAATCGGGGCACAATATGTATCTTCTCAGATAGTCAAGCAGCGCTCAAGGCACTTGACGGATTCTCATCCAACTCCAGGACAGTCAATGACTGTCGCAGATCTCTCAACGAGATGGCTGAACAGCATGACATCTACCATTTGGGTTCCCGGTCACAGGGACCACGAGGGAAACTGTGCTGCAGATGAACTAGCTAGGGCAGGGACTACCAACCCTCTCCTACCGGAGAAAGAACTTGTAGGCATACCCTTGGCTACTTGCAGGCTAAAGTGCAGGGAGTTTTTCGACCTGGCACCCAATAGGAAATGGAGTAATCTCCAGACCTGTAGAACATCACGTCTGAATTGTGCCGGCATACTCTCAGAAAAGATTGGCTAGACTTATTGCTCTCACCAGACCAGAATGCAGCCTAGCGATTGGGGCAATTACTGGGCACTGGCTGATAGGCGAACACGCGGCCGGGCTTGCAGTCCCCCACAATGATTTATGCAGGAGCTGCAGGGATGAAGAGGAGGTAGAATCGGTAACGCACCTCTTATGCTACTGCCCGGCACCTTGCTCCTTGCCGATGCATGCACTAGAACTTTGTTGCGATGTGATTTCACCCTATCGTAGCTCATTAGCTTCCGGTGCCCAAGCCGCCGTATGAAAGACGACTTGTTCTGCTTTGACATCGGGAGCTGATTCCGGTCGTACTGGTCCCATCACATTCCATCCTAGCGCGGTTTTTTTTAATTAAAAAATTAATTTTTTTTAATAGTCTGGGGCTGCATAAATTCAGGATCGGCTAAGCTCAACTGAGGTGAGATATTTCTCGGCGCTTGTATAGGGTGGGATGGTTGATTGGGTATTTTTTCCGGTAGTACAACTACGTTGATTTGTTTTTGGAAATCAGTGGTTAATGATGATAGGGTCACCAGAGCCCTTTTTCGTGGTCTTTTAGTTGTCCCTCCCAGTGCAGCGATGTTCAGGGGTGATGACTCCAATTGTAGCCCCAATGTGTCAGCCATCCTTCTGGTGATTATGTTAATCTGTGATCCAGAATCTAGGAGTGTGCTGCATTGCTGAGGAGGTCCGGCTGGTCCATGTATTGCCACTTGAGCGGTTGGTTGAACCGGCACAGAACGTCCGGCTTACCTGTAAGGGCTGTGGCTGAACACACCACTCGTGATGAACTGGATCGAAGTGGAGCGGTCGACGTATTTTTCCGTATTGTTACTTGACTGGTTTCCTGACGCTCAAGGTGTTCTAACATCTGCTTCAGAGATTGTCGATTGATTGGATCGGATGGATCTAGAGATGACAGCGTGTGTGGGTCCAATCTTTCCTTAATGATATGTGTAAAGATTGGAACCCAGTTGTCTGTTGACAGTGGACACTGGATTGTTGAGAATGGTGCTTCGGAGCAAGGTATCATGTAAGCTGCGCAGTTGATCCGCTGATCCATTTATTTTGGGGTGTACGAAAAGCTCTTGGATCGCGGACTTAATCAACAGCCGTTCATTTTGGTATCGATTCTTTAGTCTTTGCCATGCATCCTGGTAACTGGTCTGACCGCCAATTAATGTTGAGATTAAGTTTTTTGTTAGTTCACCAGTTACTTGATTCTCCAAATTACGTAATTTTACTGCATCGCTGTAGTCTTGATTGTGGATGCATTCCGTAGAAATGTCGTAGAATCGTAGCCAATGTCGGTATCTCCCTCAAAACGTCGAGGCGAAAGACGGCGTGTGTGTGGCTCCCTGTCCTTCTTAGTACTCCTCGCTTAGAAATCGCTAGTATCGCTAGTATGTCCATCTGTAGTAATTTTAGGATCCAAATCAATAAGGTCATGATGGCCATCCACAATCTCTTTCCATAACTTTTTCAAATGTTGCCTGGTGTAAGCTTCCTTTCCTTCAATGCGATTACATAGGAAGTCCTCGAGATCGTCGAGCCGTCTTTCTTGCCTTCGTTTCAGTGAGGTAATCCTCTTAGGGCCTCTGTAAGAACATGTCCGCTAGTCCTAGACGGTGCCTTGGGCTAGGGGTTTTCTCCAGTTTTTCTGGGCCGCTGTACCGGGCCTGACCCTGAGGGTATTCCATCCAAAAATATTCATATATTCATATATGGTTATATGGTTTCATATTTTTTGACAAGGTCTGTGAGTGCCTTGGCCTTTGAAAAATGTTCATTGGCTGGACTCAGTGCTAACTCCTGGAGCTTGGCATGGTTTTTTTGAAATTGGGTCCACACGTGGGTGAGCTGCTTTAGTCGCTCATCGAACACCAAAGTTATGGAATTTCCGATCAATCAGTTAGGATATATATCAGCTATAGGATATAGTCGGCCGATCCCGGCCGTTCCGACTTATATACTACCTGCAAGGATAAGAAGGATGTGTCAACTCGGTAGCTTTAAAACTGAGAGACTAGTTTGCGTAGAAACCGACGGACAGACAGACAGACGGGCATGCTTATAGCGACTCAGGAGGTGATCCTGATCAGGAATATATATACTTTATAGGGTCGGAGATGTCTCCTTTACGGCGTTGCACACTTTTGACCAAAATTATAATACCCTTTACAAGGGTATAGTTAGTTAGTTTTGGATTCTATACGGAGCAAGACCACCACCCCCAAAGCCGAAGAGCTAGAGCCGGATAATAAAGCGTGCCCCGCGAGTATAGAGTCCAGGAATGATCGCTACTACCGTTACACGTTACAGATAATTAATTATTATTAATTAAGAATAATTGGGCTTCGTGAAGTTTCTTTTCAGCCTTTCTTTTCAGCTGTATTGCCTTCAAACTGCTCATCAATGAGCATCTGTATTACGGGGTCTGATTCGGATCCCATGGTTGAGTTTTTTTTGGTTTGTATGAGTTGAATTGCGTTGCAGCTTGTGTTTAGGTTGTGATCCTTGAAAAAGGATCACGTCGGGGTCCTCATATGTTCGTCCGTAGAGCGGCCACTACGTCGAACTTGAACTCGCGAAGAAGGTTAGGTAACAAGGGTCCTACTTGTGGTCCGTTTCATGGGAGCAACACTCGAAGTTGGTTGGTTAAGGAGGGTTCTACTTGTGGTCCATTTCACGGGAGCAGCACTCGAAGTAGGTTGGTTTTAAGTGCACTAACTTGCCACTGAGTAATGGACCTATTTACTTTGTATTCGCAACTGTCTTTATTACGGACCAGGTGATCTTTTATAAGATCAGAGAAATATATTTTTTGTGGCTTAACTATGGTTAGCTTGTCAATGTTAATGGAAGTGCGTACACTACGGTCAGTCTTAAAGAAAGTACGTGCTATAAGGTTAATGTGAAAGAAAGTACGTGCTAGGTACAAGTTCTGGGTCTGCTGACTCAGATCGCTTGGTATTGGGTTTCTGCTCAGCTCGCTGGTTTTGCTTGCTCCGGTCAGTCGGTCATTCTTACCGCTGCCATTGCTGATTTTTGTTTCTGGCGCTGTCTATTAGTGCTGGGTTATTAGGTCTTGGCACTAGGTGCCAACATTTATAATACAACGGTGCCCAATGTCTTGGGGCATGTATAAGCTATTTTTGGTCATGAGAACGTTTTATTTTTTCGCTAGCCTCTACCCTCGGAAACAAAATCACACGTGTTTGGTCTGTTAAACCTCTCTTCAATGTACTCTTTTAATTCATCTATAACGGGGCCCCGTGGGCTAATACCAAATAATAAAATGATATTATTTATAGCCTGTACTCTTCTGTACGGAATCGTTAAGAGAAAATTCCATATGGTACTTGTATCAATCAGATTGATTCAAAGGCTTGGAAAATTTGCCTAACATCGGGGTTATCGCTCGGTTGATTCATTATGCCTGTCCATTGGCTTGATGGGCAGCGGTGGCGACTTTAATGTGCTATTGCTAATTGCATATGAATTGGGACATACAGACATAACCTTCTGGCGTAATTTACTCGTTAGTGCTCTTATCTGCTAAGTTTGCACAGGAGATCAACATCGTCGGAACTAGATTTAACTACAACCACAATGTCACCCGATTCGATCACGGTATCGTTCTTGACATTGTACGTTTTAAATGGTAGGCAACTATCATTCGAAACAATATGGTCTTCGGAGACCCCTCGTTCCCAACGATCAACAGGGTATGAAGACTTTCCGGATACGCACGAATTCATAAGGCGGATGGTTTCCAACAATGTTACGGTTTTATACGGATTTATAGGGTGCACGGCTTTTAAGGGTTTTATTGATTCACACGAATTTATCATTTCACTGAAGCGGCACGGCCACTTACGGTTTGGATTAGCACGAGAAAATCACAATTACTATTACACAGTAACTATTATAAACTATGAAATTATAATAAATGCTCTACGTTGGAGAAATTCGGCTGGGAACAGTGGGAACTCGCATCGGTGTGTAATTCGGTCCTGCGCTGGGGATTATATAAGGCTAGGACCGGTGGCTTGGACGAAGCATCTCATAAATTAATAAGGTATCTTTCTAGAGATTTTTCATCGGAAGATAGGTCAATGGCTTGACAATGCAGAAAAAGGAGAGCACAAACTTACGGAAATATGAAAACAGTCCTAATCATGAATTAAGGTATTTAAAATTTACAGGCTTAAGGTATTCACTAATAACTTTTATATGGGTGTTATTGGGAAGTATACCGAATGCACTAAGTTGATATCCTTAATAATCAATGCGACTGTTAAGAACGATATTTGTTTGCAATTAATTTCAAAGTTTTTTAACACCAGAGAGTCTTAAAACTTTGCTAGCAATGTGAAGTTTTGTTTTAAAAAAATAATGAAATCCATGTAAACGTAAATCTGACGCTGCCGGTTTATCTCACGGAGTACTTTGGATATGAATTGCTGAAGCATAGCGGGGTCATTCTTTAAACTAAAAGGCATACGGAGGTATTCTTAATTTCCTTCAGTGGTTATAAAAGCGGTATATTTTACTGACTCGGGATCCATTCCGATTTGATGATATCCACTTTGAAAGTCTACTATGGAAAATACAGTTTTTTCTCTCTAACTTTTCATTTATTTAACCCTTTTTGACCCTGAATCCATGCACATCCGGATTTGACCATTTTTCATCTTAGCAACGACAATAGGGGAATTAAGACTGACTAGGTCGAATGGCTAGGTTGTTGGCTAACAACACATAAACATTTTTATTAACAACGTTCCTCTCCAAATATGATAATTTTCTCAGGGAACTATGAAAGGGTGGCGAATCAGTTAGTCGGATCTTTTCATTAAACACTTAAACGTAGCTTGATAGATCCTGACAGGTTCCAGCGAGAGGTGTTTTAAAGTCGCACCCTATATTCATACCACGAAGATCAGTAGACACAGAGCAAGTGCAAGCATTTTCGACAGCCAGATTTCCATTAAGACTTCTTCCTTAGCCAAAGATGCATTCGAATTTACAGAGCTACTGCTTATCTTACAGTTTTTTCGATTATCATTAAATGGATTATTTTCAAATATATCATTTAGCCAGGATGCACAGACTGATTCGCTTACAAAAGCTGTACGATTATTTATTGAATCTATATTGGATTCACATTTGTCGAGAATTTTCTATAAAACAAGCTCAGCACCTAATAATTTAAGAGCATCACTACCCAGCAGTATAGCTGAAGTCATAATTAAATTGGGAACAACATTACTCTATAAGTTATAATTTTTATTTTCAAACAAAAGTATACATTTTAGCAATTTATGGAAATTGTCAAGATGTCTACCTTTAAATTTGTTCGGTTTCGAGCAGAGAAAGCTTTAGTATGAGATATATTTTTTGATACATATTAGATACATGGGATACATACTACTGCCGCGGCTATTTCACAGAAGTTATGGGATCGTTCCACCGAGTTTATTAATTCGACGTGATTGCCCGATCTCAAAAACAACATGGATTTGATTTGTTTAAACATGAACAGATTTCGAAAGTTGCCTCACCGAAATCGACTCTTTTGCCGAATCGGTGTTCCTCCGGTCAATTCTGTTCGGCTCCACCGTCAACCGCCTGGCCTCTCGTTGTTCACCGATCGCCGTTCCGGGTTGTTCGTCAAAAGAATGCTTTCTTAGAGCCTGGCAGCCGGACAATGGCACGAAGGGTCTTCCTACCCATCAGGACACACTCACTCACATACAAGGTTGGGCGTCGTGCCTTCTTCGCTCCAGGTGATCACTGTGCGCACGCCAGAGCGAGTCTGGTGATTGGTGTCGTTATTCAGCCCTCACTTTGCAGGATCACATCTGGTCGTTGCTACAGGAAACGATAAGGCGTACGTCAGACCTATCCGTCTCTATGCTTCGATTTCAGGATATCTGCCGTGCACGGGAAATGAACCAACCCGACTCTGGGCTTCAGTAGGGCCAAGAATCTCGGATCCTTTCGCTCTCGCTTCTTTATACTCGCGTTGAACTGAGTACGGCTGTCGGACTTGGACGACCCCTGTTGTTAATACCTATTAGTGATACCGAAGCTGAAATTGACAAGATTTAATCAAAGGAGTTGGCCGCTGAGAACTTGGATGAGACCGCTACATATAAGAAGACAAAGTTTGATACAAATATGTCTAAAGTAACAAAGTTCTGTGTGGGTGACTTTGGGTTGTTTAAAAACAGCAAGTGACAGCAAACGAAATTAGATCCAAAGTTCAGGGGACCCCCTTGGTGGTCGAGGTATTGGACGGAGACCGATAACTTTAAAAGTTTACACAGAAAAAAGGCTTTACAATTACCCACACGAAAGTTTGCAAAAGTAACTGGATGTGCGAATTCCAGAAGAGCTTGATGTAAATTACAAAGAACTAAGTCAGTTGAAAAAGAGTGTGCTCGTGAAGTCATGTGATTGGCGATGGACGAGAGTTTCTTTAGAAATATAGTGAAACTAAGTGTTGTGTGATGGACGAGTAATGTGTTTTGATGAATTCGTGAAGCCAAGTGTTGGGCGTGGCAATTTAATTTGTTTGAAAATGTGTGAATCCAATGTGTTTTGGATTACGAATTAACGATTGGAACTGATTAATGTTTAATTTGAAAGTATTTTATTGTCTCTGGTTTGGAAAAGTAAATGAAAAAAAAATTGTGTGCGTGGAGTCCCTACCCGCGAAAGAAGTGAAACTTCTTAGCGATATTCCAAAAAATGCATATTATTTCGTATAAAAGAAAAATAGCGGGAGGGAAAGGATAAAAATAAGGTGGAGTGACCAACACTTTCTTCAATTCACATTTTATAAATTTATTATAAAGCAAAGTCCAAGTTCTGCTTTCTTTCGTGCTCGGTATTCACGATAATATTGTGCTCTGTTCCCTCCTCTTAAAACACCGGCTGCACTGTCTTTTTCCGCTGTAAAATCAATTCAAAATCAAACCATTAAAATTTTTGCCAATCCAATTGATATTAATTTCAAGATGATATGATCCACAAGGTGCATCTGTTATGGACAATTGAAATATTCAAGAGAAACGTACCACCACATAACCTGGAATCCGCTGTGTTATGCGTATTTTCACTGTCACTCATTTTATTGTTTGTTTGAATCACTATTCACTGTACTAATACTACAAGTAGTTCGTCAATATTATATAGAACACGAATTAATTATGGGAAACACTTTAATAACAAAATACGAGATAAGAATAAGAAAAAGAATTTTCGACACATAGGACGCTTGATGCACTCACGCATAGGCACTAATATTAGTCTAGGCAGCTGTTACGCGCTACGGGTATCGCCATAGCAGCGCATGCGCCTGGCGATACCTTACTCTTATTCACTCTCTCTCGCACTCTATCTTTCTCTTTTCCTCTTCTCCTTCCGAGTTGCGTTAAGCGTTCAACGCTATTCCCCCTCCACTGGAGCGTTAAACGTTTAACGCAACATTTTCCGGCGTCGTATAAGAAGTTTCACTTCAAAAATGGTTCATAAGAGAATCTAACAGAGATATGTTAAAACAGTCTACACATTTAAAAGAGAAGTTAAGTTATGTTAATGAACATTATATGAATTTAAGATAATGTAGTTAAGTTCTTCGAAAGCATTCAATAAAAATTATAAAGTTTGAAAGAAATTAAAATGTTTATTATAGACACGAGGACGTGTATATGTCAGGATGGCCGTGTCGGAGAGGAGGTAATTCAGTCTCTTGTTAGGCATGAGTCTTTAAGGTGTGACCATGGATCGTGCTGGTATATACCAGTTCTGGTATGATAAGGACTCAGTTTGCGAACTGAGGCTAAGTGTGGCTTCGCTGCGTTGCTAGATTTTCTCTTGTTCGGAGCTTAAGCGTGGTGTACAGTTAAGGACTACTACTATACATACTATATAAAATTTATATTTCGGTCGATAATTTTCGGTCAAATCGTTTAGCTTGGGTAATTTGGCTAATTATTACAGGTTTGTATTTGTGTGCATTATTAGTGTTACATAAAGACTGGAAATTATCGCTTAAATACAGGTGAGTAATGGGTGTGGGTTCAAATCGTTACATGGTTTTAAGACTTAATTCTATACTTTTTTAGGTTTTTCATACATAGCTTATTGTTGTGAAACCAAGCATTGGGAAACATTTTTTGTCCTATTTTCTGCACTTATATTCATCAAATCTGATTTATGAAAGGCTTTTCCCGGCTTAGTTGTTAGAGGTTGTCGCCCTTTTCGTATTTCAGAGGTTCACGACGCTTTTGTTTTGGTTGATATTGGTCAAATCCTGTTTGTGCTTTATCAACCCTCTTACGTCTTCTAAAATCTGCTCTTTAAGATTGGTGAACTGTTGGTAGTTAATCCTAGAAGAGCGATTAAAAAATATGTCCACGGGTTTCTTATTAGTTATCGAGTGGGCAAAGTTGTTGTATCTGTCTACGGCTATAGGTACCAGGTCAGTGCATTTGAAGTTCGGGTGCTCGCTTCTTAGACATCTCCAAGAACGTCGAATGGAATCTTTAAATCTGGCCATTGACTTCACTTTTCCGAGTCGGCGTATAGTATAGTCTAATCCCCATTGTTCTCAAATAATTCAAAACAGTGGTACATATCTTTTAATGGCAACATTATCATTTTTCCTTTTATTTTTGCACATATACACAAAAACCATCCCCGCACCACCGCTTTTTCAATTAATTTCATTGTTTTAAAATGTTATTTTAGTTTTACCTATCGGGCTTGTGATTATTATAGTTTGGTGATGGTGGGGGGAACGCTAAGTTTGCGGGTATTAACTTTTATTTTAATAAATAGCACTAAGCTCATAAACTTTACTCCGGCCATCGCCGTTATTTTATTTGAATTCGCTCACTAAGCTTATGGAGGCAGTCACCCTCTCACCGTAAATCTCAATTGACGCATCAGCACCCTACCAGTGCCACATCATCGGTGGCCAGTTAGGAGCATCACTGTTACCAGCCGCCAATTTCCAACCAACCCCTTGGGCAGAAACCACCCAGCGGGGTCACAATACCCAGAGATCATCCTACAGGGCCACCAAACCTAATATAACTGGCATCCAAAAATTAAATTAAACTACCGACCCTCACAATTTTCAAAGGTAAATATAGATTACTACATTAAAAAAAAGAGATAAAAAAAAAAATAATAATAGCTGCAATTGTGATGTGCAGCTCAAATACAATTTTTCACATGTGAAAATATAATTGAATAAAACATAATTTTTAAAAATAAATTATAAATATATATTTAAAAAAAAATGATTACTCAAAAGCTTTCTTAATATTAAAAGTAAATTATATTCCATGTTTATAAGAAATATGAAATATATTAAAGTGTTATGCCAGCCGAACAGAATGTTCGGACAGATGCATTGAACCTTGTACGAATTAGTTGGTTCGTATAGGAATATTAAAAAGTAACTCGTCAGCGATAGTGAAGAAGAAGTGGCCCGAGGGCTTAAAACAAGACAAGTTCAATCCGAAGAAAAAGAAGACATAATGAACCCGAACGAATTGCAAAACATTATACAGGGTGCCTGGTATCGCACAACACTGTACTTAATTTCGAAGCCATTCTGGCCAGATTAGACTGCTCCTACGCAGACAAAACTTCGTTGCGACTATTACGACAACAGCTTGAGGTGGTTCGTCAAAGTGACCAAAGCCTCATGCAATTCTATGACGAAGTTGAGCGTAAGGTAACCCTCGTCACAAATAAAATTGTCATGACCCACGACGTTGAAAGAGCCACACTGTTCAACACAGAAGTTAGGGCAGACGCTCTGCACGTGTTTATCTCAGACCTAAAAAAAAACCTGAGGCCTAAACTTCAGGCCTAAAAAACGGCAGTTGTAATTCCGGCACAGCCAAAATATCTTCAGAAGCAAATGACACTGAATTCTAGATAGACAAGGGAACGAAAAGAACCCACATTATTAAAAAACAAGAAAGGAAAGCTAACTTCGGGCGGAGCCGAAGCTTATATACCCTTGCAGTTCAGTCACAGTCCGCTAGGTGGCGCCACCCATCTTATTTTGTTAGATATATAGCGGATCGTTTATAGTCTTCCGATCCTTATGAAAATTGGCAGATCAGATTGTTTTTCCCAAAATAGAATCTGTACCAAATCCCATCTTTCTAACTTAAAAAACACCAAAGTTATGGCATTTCCGATCAATCAGTTATATGGCAGCTATAGGATATAGTCGACCGATCCCGGCCGTTCCGACTTATATACTGCCTGCAAAGGAAAGAAGGATGTGTGCAAAGTTTCAACTCGATAGCTTTAAAACTGAGAGCACACTTTTGACCAAAATTATAATACCCTCTGCAAGGGTATAAAAAAGAACAACAAAAGGATCCGATGCGTAAGCCAGAGAACTGCACAAAATCACCAAATTCTCCTCGCGAAGCAAGATCGCGAAAAAAAACCCCATTTTCAGTCAACGGAGGAAATTCTGCCGTTTGCCCTTCGGATTAAAAAATGCCGGTGGCATTTTTGAAAGGGCAAGCGAGGATGTCTTGAGAGAGCAGATAGGGAAATCATGTTACGTCTATGTGGACGATGTCATTATCTTTATGGAAAACGAGAAAGTGCATGTCAAACACATTGACTGGGTCCTGAAAAAATTATACCAGGCCAACATGATCATCTCACAAGATGATCCTCAACCAAAGAGACGAATGAGCAGTGGGCAGTAGAGTTTTATGTTCTTGTCAGTTTCGCGGTCTAATTGGTACTAAAGAAAAGTTACAGATTTCCATTTGTGGAACTTAAAGTTATGTGTGTTATGTTTACAACATGTTGTGGATTGTAAAGTAAATAGATAGAGAAAATATAAAGATGCCAATATGGGCTAACTTATAAACTATATATCGATAGTTCTTAAACATCCCGGGACACCCTTAAACACGGTTTCTGAACTGGGAAGTTTCGCCATTTTTGTTATTGGCCGGGTCACTTCCCCTGCTGCCGTCTTAATCCTGACTGCTCGAACCATATTGTCCTTTCCTTGGAAAGTGTCGATCACCTTCGCTAGATGCCATGATGCTGGTGGTGTGTTGGACTCTTTGACAAGCACAACGCTGCCGATCAAAATGTTAGGGGTTGTCGTGGTCCAATTAGGACGCTGCTGTAGACTTGTCAGATACACTTGGTGCCATTGCTTCCAGAAGCCTTGGTACATTGATTGGATACTCTGCCAGTATCCCAGTCGGCCCACACGAATGTGGCCAAAATCCGCCTCCGGTGTTGTTGTGGATGGTCTCCCGATAAGAAAATGGGCTGGTGAAAGATAGCTGTCATCTGTATCTGAGGTGTAACATAGGGGTCGTGAGTTGATGACAGCACTTATTTGCGCAAGCAAGGTGCACATTTGTTCATATGTCAGTGTGGTATTTCCGATTACTCGTCGAAGATGCAGTTTTACGCATCGAACTGCTGATTCCCATTTTCCTCCCAAATGCACGCTCGACAGATCTGCCATACGTTGATGTATTGTGTAGTACCTTTGCCGAAAGCTGGCAGTTGTGCGTGATTTTGCGTACTAAGTTTCGTGCGTCGAAAATCCAATACCTTTGTCGAACCATGACGAAGAGAGATGAGACTCCAGGATGCAAATTGAAACGATGCTCATGTTCAATGATCAAATATGTGATTCGATGATTCTTTCGAAGCAAAATAGGACGCTTCGCCTCTGCTGACAACTGCGAATGTTGGATTCGTCCACCCACTCTTAGCAGGTTGTCCTTGTCGATGATTGGTGAGAGCTTGACCAATTGAGATGGGTTCCCTAGAGCCTTGTTTGCGCATAATAACTGGAACTCCTGTTGAAAACAAGCTTGAGCGTGGTGCAGCCACCGAATCCTTGCCGTCTTGATCTCATCGGATGTTAAGGAATTCGAGGTTTGTTTCGAAGATGGATGCTTTATGCGATGAATGAAGCGCAAAACGTAAGCAAGGGTGTGTATAAGGTTCAGCCAAAATGATGTGCGATTGAGAAGCTTATCCAATGGGTTGTCCGTCGTGACAGTCATCTGCGCAGCTAGGCAAGTAGTTTTAACTTCGCCTTGTATGCGTTTGTCTGAAAGAGAAGTACAGTTGTGAGTATTGTTCAATTTTACCAAGAATTGATCCTTGTCCCTCAGCCATGAAGGACCCTTGCACCATAATTGGAAGTCAATGAGCTCGGATACTCTCAAGCCACGGGATGCGCAATCCGCTGGGTTCGATTTTGAATCCACATGTCGCCATGCATGCTTCGGCATGGTTTCGCCATGCATGCTTCAGAATGGGGACAACGCCAACAAACGTCTTGAGTTGAGCTGGTGAATACGATAGCCATGACAGGACAATCGTGGAATCACTCCATCCGAAGATCGTCACGACGCGTCGTTGCGCATTAGTCCAGCTGTTATGGATTGCAGAAGTTGACTCAGTACAAGTGCGCCACATAGTTCCAGGCGCGGCAAAGACTGCTGCTTTAAAGATGCCACTCTTTTATTTTCTCCAAGTATGGCGACCGAAATGGTTCCATCGTCGTTAACCACTCGGCTGTATACCACCGCTGAGTACGCTTTGGTGGATGCATCTGAAAATCCGTGCAGTTCGATTTTCTATGTGTCGCTTTTACCTAAGCGTGGTATTTGGAGCCTGTGAAGGTTGTCTAGATCAGCTCGCCATTTAAGCCAGTTGTCTGCTAGTTTGCTCGGTAGCTCGTCGTCCCAATTCAAATTCAAAAGCCTGAGTTTTTGAAATAGTATTTTGAATTCAACTACGATTGGTGCCAATAGACCAAGAGGGTCGAATATACGTGAGACATCCGACAACACTTGCCTCTTGGTGCACCTGGGGTCTTTCGATAGGTTTACATTGTACGACAATGTGTCCTCTCCAGGGTGCCAATGCAGCCCTAGCACTTTGACTGATGATTGTGAGGAATCCGTGTCATCCTCCGATTTGATGAATTTGGTATTCGATACCCATTTCCCGAGCTCTAGGTTAGCACAGAACGTTAGTTGGACCAGTTCGTCCCTGTTGAGTAGCAGCTCATCCTCACTATTTGCTCCAGTGAGAACGTCGTCGACATAAAAATCTTCCAACACGATTTTTGCTGCATTCGGAAACTCTTTCTTATGGTCAGCAGCTAGTTGCTCTACCTCTCAGATTGTTAGAAATGGTGCGCATGAAGTTCCATACGTCACCGTGCATAGTTGGAAGTGCTTGATAGGATCTGACGGATCCTCTCTCCATACGATTCTCTGATAGTCTCTGAGTTTTTCGCTCACCCAGATTTGACCCAGATTTGAAGGCGTCTTTGTACATACGAAATCGCAAGTATACAGCAAACAGGTCTCGCTGAATACTCGGTCCGATCGAGAGCATGTCGTTTAACGCCATGCCTTTGGCGTCTTGAAAAGAGCCGTCGAAAACCACTCTAAGTTTCCGACCCAATACGGGATAATGTGGCAAGTAAAAATTCCCACCCTTGGGAATTTCGCTCGGTGAAATCTATGTCGATTGTCGTTGTAAGTGTCATAGCGTTGCATGCGCGTGATGAAAGCAGTGATGTAATTACCCATCCGAAATTCGATGATATAACAATGAGCTTTCCTTTCTTGTCGTAGATCTTTCTCCCATTTATAACACTCCAAACGTGTTCGCTGCCCAAAAGAATGTCAATTGGGGCATTGGTGCTAAATTGTGAATCCGCCAGTGGCAGATCGTTGAAAACTCGAAGTGCAGACGCGTTAAATGGCCTACCATTCCAATAATAATGTAATCTTTCCAAGCACGTGAGCCTGGACTACCAGCAAATCTTGCGAAATACGGGATAGAATACGTATAGTTCTGCATCCCCTTGTAGTTTCTGCTTTGATTGATAAAATTCCCGTAACCAGTATGCGTGATGGCGTACGAGCCAAACCAAGTGTTTGAATACAGCGTTCAGATACATACAACATAGGCATATGTCGAACTACAATAGCTGAGGAGTAGAGGACGAAAGTTTCTGGTCCTTCTTCTAGGAATGTTAAAATTTAAGCGTGTTAGTAAATGCTGGCCGTCTATATTTCCATAAATAAGATTATATAGAAACATGACACCCAGCATCGTTCTACGATTTGTTAATGATGGTAAGTTGATAAGTAAAAGTCTACTATGATAAGAGGGGAGGTAAAGATTTGCATCCCAAGTCCCCTAAGAGCAAAAGTAAGGAAGTTTTTTGTACAGATTCAATGTGATCTCGGTGTACTCCATATTGAGGACTCCAGACACACGATCCATACTCAAGAATCGGACGGACCATGTTGTTTTAGTTATGTACGGGTCATTAAATTCTTTTGACCATCTTTTAATAAAACCAAGCACACCCATAGCTTTATTAACCATGGTAGATATATGGTCGGTTAATTTAAGTTTCAAATCTAATAGGACACCTAGATCGTTAACCTGAGTTAATCGTTCTAAGGCGTTCCCATAGAGAAAGTACATAGCCTGGTGAGGACTAGATCGGTAAAAAGACATAAGTTTACATTTCGATCCATTAAGCTTTAGGTTATTTGCTAAAAACCAATTTTGAAGTTTATCCAAATCGGATATAAGTCTTGACTGGGCGCTAGTGAATTTATACTGAAGGCTTAGCTTAACGTCATCAGCGTACATAAGTACAAGTGAATTAGCTAAGGCAAGGGGCAAGTCGTTAATAAACAATGTAAAAAGTAGGGTCCAAGATGGCTTCCTTGGGGCACCCCAGATGTGGCGCGGACTAAACGCGAGGTAACATCTTTAAAGAAAACACGTTGGGTTCTCCCTGATAAGTAGCTCGAAATCCACATAAGAAGATCAGTTGGGAATCCCAAAAGACTGAGTTTACTGAGTTTATAAGAAGCGAATGGTTAACAGAGTCAAATGCTTTACTGAAATCAGTGTATATGACGTCTGTTTGTAAGCCATTCCGGAAGCCATCCGTGATAAAAGATGTTAGCTCCAATAAGTTAGTAGTGGTGGAGCGGCGCTTCATGAAACCATGGAGTTATTATTGAACTACATAGGTGTTGCAAATGTGGAGTGATAAGTTTTTCAAAAAGCTTTGGAATTGCTGACAATTTAGAGATGCCTCTATAATTAGCAGCGTCGCATTTTTTCCCTTTTTTATGCAGCGGAATAATGAAGGATTCCTTCCACATAAGGGGAAAGATCGAAGTTTCCAGCGATAGATTAAAGAGTTTAACAAGCGGTTTGCACAATGCCTCGGCGCAGTACTTCAGAACACAGCCTGGTACTCCATCAGGGCCTGGCGAATACACGGGCTTAACCTTAAGAAGATCCGATAACACACCACACACCCGATAACACACCAAAATATAAGGTTGGCTGATTGGATATTATAAGTGTAAGGCTGAGCTAAACTGCTGCTAGGTGAATAGGTAGTTTGAAAAAACTGTGCAAAGAGATCGGCCATTGCCTGATCGGTGTTCGCATAAGAGTTCTCAAACGTAAGCAGTGGAGGAAAAGATACATGTTTACGCTTAGTGTTTACAAAGTTATAAAACTGCTTCGGATCCTGAGTAAACTGAATCCTGCAGCGGCGAATATAACTCCTATAACATTCTGCGTTATGCACGGTGAAATTGGACCGAGCTACTAAGTATCTTGAATAACTAACTGTACAGCCAGATAATCTATGTTTGTTTAAAAGTCTACTCATACTATTCTTTAAATTTATAAGGTGCATTGTATACCAAGGCGGATTCGTTGAAGCGGACGGATATTTCCACGGCACGCAAGCGTCGAAAAATATGTTCAAAGTGTAATAAAATTTTTTTAATGCGATGTTTATATCCTCGCATGCCAGTAAATCAGACCAATCAAATTCCAAAATTAACTTATTTAATTTCGTAAAGTCAGCCTTACGAAAGAAACGAACTTTCTGAGATTTAACTGTAGACTTTAGGTCAATTAAGGAGTTGTTTTCAATTGAAAGCTCAAGAGTGGGATGATATGGATCCTCAGGGTCAGAAAGGGGCAAAGTTCTGGAAAGAGTAATTCCATCAGGATTAGAAACGAAACATAAGTCCAGCAGCCGACCTAAAGAATTTCTAACGTGGTTAATTTGCCCGAATGACATGTCAAACATGCCCACAGGGAAGTCGTGGTGAGAGTTAAGCTGTAAAGACGGTGAATTTTCAACATTTGACCGCATAAGTTCTGGGATATTAAAGTCACCCAGAGCTATCAGCTGGTCACCATAAGACAGACGATCGAAAACCAAACGAATAGCGGTTCGGACGAAGGTGGTATGTACGAACAGGTAACATACAAAGATTGATCGGACAAAGTGATTTTGATGCAAAGAAATTCAATGTCACCAAACTCTTGTGATTTTACCTCTTCAGAAGCGAATTTGGAGTCTACAGAAATTAGCACTCCTCCTCCCCTTCGCAAAGTTCTATCACATCTAAAAGTGGTGTACCTACTAGGAAAAACTTCGGAGCTTAAGATCTCCGGCTTTAACCAAGTTTCTGTAAATACAATAATGTGGGATGCAAAAAAAGAACTATCAGAATACAGTTTGGGAAGTTTACTAAGTAACCCTCTTGTATTCTGATAGGTAAGTGTTAACCCTCTAGTGCCCAAATTTTCTTTTCCAAGAAAAAAATTATTTTTGGATTCAGTGTGTATCAAAATTAAATGTTTGTTTTAAAAAAAAATTTTTTTTTGCTCGGATCGAGTTTTATACGACTATATCCTTGGACCGCCTAGAGGCGGCTTTGGGATGATAGGCCAACAAAAAATTAGGTAATCAATTCTTTTGTTGCACACATTTGTTCGTCCACAGATAAGCGTTGGCGCAGCGGAACTAATTGATACTTGTCTTGAAATGAGTCGCGAGCGGTCGTATTTTGTATAAAGTGGTCGGCAGAATCCTTGGAGGGCAACTTACTGTTGTCATTAAAATGCAAATTTCTAAATTTGTTGTGGAAAACGAAGTATTGGATCCTTTTGGACAGCATACAAATTTGTTTGCTAAGTGATATGTTCAATAATAGTATAATAAAAAACAAGAAAGGAAAGCTAACTTCGGGCGGAGCCGAACCCTTGATATACCCTTGCAGTTGTGCCATTTTCGATCGTTCAGTTATATGGCAGCTATAGCATATAGTCGTCCGATCCCGGCCGTTCCGACTTATGTACTACCTGCAAGGAAAAGAAGGATGTGTGCAAAGTTTCAACTCGATAGCTTTAAAACTGAGAGACTATTTTGCGTAGAAACCGACAGACAGACGGACATGCTTATATCGAATCAGGAGGTGATCCTGATCAAGAATATATATACGTTATAGGGTCGGAGATGTCTCCTTCACTGCGTTGCACACTTTTGACCAAAATTATAATACCCTCTGCAAGGGTATAAAAATTGAAAACACTTGAATGGCGTATCCAGATTTTGAAGTTCTCCGAGGTTAGGCTCAATAAAGGATATTACAGATATATCCATGAATAGGTTTATGTGGTACCACAACATCGCTTTGAAAAGCGGTGCTTTTGGATCCATAGTCCAAACAGATCCACATTCAGCTATTGTGCTTTCTATAACATGAGCAGTATTATGATCAGCAGGCGCTTTACGTTTGCGTTTCTTTCTATGAGGTGAATTGGACGCATTCGAACTTGAGGGTGACAACCATTTTGCAAAAGAAGTAGGACTTCCGCTTGAAGTTACACAAATCTCTCTACCCAACATAGATCAATGTCATGGTATCAATGCCAAAATCAATAGAATTTAATAATTTTTCGATCTCCACGTCGGAAAGAGCTGATAACTTATTTACATTATTCAATTAATTCATTATTCAAGCAGTTATTCGTACTTAAATATGTCATAAGTTGCTTCCCTTTCTAAATTACTTTATAAATTTATTTTCCCGAGTTGTCCCAAGACCGCCTCTAGACGGGATATTTTATAAATGCAATAAAAAGCTAACGAAAGCTTATTTTTATTGTGGGTTTTGTATTTTGCGTCCATGAGACTATCAACAACACGGTACAATTTTTTATTCCACCGGCAAACTATTTATAATATTTAAAAAAAATATTTACATTTTGCACTTTTTACAAAATAATTACTTCATTCGAGTTTCACAAATTTTCTGTTTCAAATGAATACAGCAGCTTGCGCATGCTCTAGTATGCATTCCAAAGGCAACCAACTTAATTTTTGGACATTCCCAAATTAGAAACAATGCAAAAACGAGTCAAAAGGATTGAAAAGAATAAAATAACGGTATTTTTAACATTACCCGTCTAGAGGCGGTCTTGGGCACCGCCCAAGATGAGGTGGAAGGTTGCTCAGTGGCCTTAACATGTGGGAGTTTTACACCCACAGGTTTGGTTATCTTTTTTTTCACCGTACTTGGCTGATGTTCTTGGACGAAAATGTTCTCTGGCCAAA
Source organism: Drosophila ananassae (assembly GCF_017639315.1). Lineage (NCBI taxonomy): Eukaryota > Metazoa > Arthropoda > Insecta > Diptera > Drosophilidae > Drosophila > Drosophila ananassae. Next base: position 140,124 of record NW_025319123.1, read on the forward strand.
AGCTGGCGGAACAGATCGTCTTGAACATCTGCAAGGGCACACGTATTTTGAAAGATGACGTGTGCCTGGTGTAAGAATATTTGAATTTTGTAATATCCACCACCTTTATGTCGGCTTTTGCTTTGGCTTTGATGTAAGCCGAGATATCAATCTCCGAAGTATCAGGGGCAAGCCGGGAAATAAAAATGTGTTTCGATGTTGGGATCACCTGCAAGGGTTTTGGTGCCGCCGTAACTAATACTGCGGCATCAGTACGTACCGGGGGTCCGGACGGTTTATTACCCTGTTTGGTGACTGTTACAGGAGTTTGAATTATTGGGTCTGGGACCAGACCTACGCGAGATTGCATCCGAAACTGAGGCCGTGAACCCGGCACACTTAGCGTGTAAAACGTTTTCACAGAGCCAGCAATGGATGGTAGGCTGGGAAGACGACATTGTCTTATTACAAGACTTTAATGCACAGACCAATTTAAAATCCATAATTATTAAAAATTTAAATAATTAATTTATTAAAAATTATTTAAAATTAAATAATTAATTTATCAAAAATTATTAAAAATTAAATAATTAATTTATTAAAAATTATAAAAAAAATTAATAATTAATTTAAAACTATTATTTGATTTTATTAATGAGGAACCTTGAACCACTGTACCAAGGAAACGAAAGGGGGAGATTAAAGAGAGCAGTTAGTGTAAGTTAGTAAGATTTAAAGAAATAGAGATAAGAATCTCTATTGAGCGAGAGTAGAAGCAAAAGAATAGCAACAACACCGTAGGAGATGAAGAAGCAGAGCAGGGCTATGTTTCGAAGGAAAATTAAACAAATTATTATTTTACCTCCAAATATATCACTGCACATGCGAAGCGATACGGATCTAAGAAATTGCAATTTGTTTTTATATATGTAAAGAAATAAACACCGATTGTTTATAGAAAGCTTATTGCAAATTTTACAAAAACGTACAAAAAGCGCACAAAAAAAAACACGTCCGTCCGCTTTAAGATAAAGAGAGGAAGTGACCGCTTGTCACTTCAGAGGCGGTGTGACTCCTAGTCACCATTGAGTTGTGTGCGCTAGGATTCTCCTGATCCTCACCAGTTTGAGCGATTGTTTCAATTGCCTGTTGCAGGTACAACAGAAAATAATGCTGACCTTTACATAGTCTGCACTTGAACGTAGATTTGCATTTTCTGACCCCATGACCTGGTTTCAGACTATTGTAGCATAGAGCCTTTTCCTTGGCAAACGAAATCCTCTGTCCAAAAATTGTTGGCATCCATACAGACGATGCTCTGTAGAATTACATTTGCTGCACTTGTTTCCTTCAAGTACAACCAACGAATGTATGACCTTCCTTGCCATGTCACCGACTGGGGCTGTAGCCTTGCCTCCGATTGTTTCATGCTTGCTGAGCTCCAGTTCCTCGTCCAAAAACTCCAAAAATTTAAAGAATTCCTTCAGTGTGGGTGAGTCTCCTGCGCTTGATCCACCTGCGTCGAGTGTCTGCATCCAGCTTCTCCAGCCTCAAGTAAATGATCCAACAGACTCGTCCTGTTTCTTCTATCGCATCCAGACCACGCACTATTTCATTTGCGCCGTCTGACACCTACTGCAATGTTGTTGTATCCGACCTTGTTGTTGTTGGCAGCTTCATAAACTGCTCCAATAGTGAATTCACGATGTGCCGTGGAGGATTATATCTTTCATTAAGTTGCTCCCACGCAGTGTTGTCAACGGAATCCGTAATAGCCAAATGTCGTACCAGACTCGCAGCCTCATCGATCCGAAGAAATTTCAAATGATGAAATTTGTGCGTGTTTGTCAAATTCGCCTTGTTGTGAATTGTGCGCTAATATTTGTCTTTGAAAGGTGGCCACTCTGAATAATTGCCAGCGAACCGTTTAATTTGAATTTTAGGTAATTCGCTTTGAGCTGATGCCCCTACCATTTGATCACTACCTGAATTCGCCGCGTTGACGTCTCCTCCTTCAGGTCTCGACATGTTTGCAGTGGCTCGATTTGCCGCCAACTGATCGAAGAGTTGTTGTTGTTGTAGCAAGCTGATTATCGCGTCGTTGTTTTGCAGCACGCCGCTGCCGTTTTCACTGTTCACAAATGATGGACTAGGTCTTGCACCTACCATCGCCGAAAGTAATGCATATGCCCTTAAGTACTTTTCATCGACCTTATGCATCCGCCTATGCGAACATAACATAAATATATCCCTCTAAGACTTAAGCATGCCTGAAGGCACGTATTTTTTTTTAGGTTAAAAAATAAAATTACAGCTTTTCAATTGTTTAAGAGCTTCGGAGCTCTTCAAAGATGAGACTAATAATTTTATGTGCCTTTTACCAACCGCCAAAAATTATTTAAACGATTGAAAAGTTCTTAATTTATTTGTTACGGCCAAAAACGTGATACGTGCCTTCAGGCAACTTTGGCTTAGAGGGATATATTCATATATAAATATTTAAGAATACATAACCGTCTCTCCGCTGCCGCTTTGGGCAGCGCAGCTACGAGACTTAGACCTCCTTTCACTCCTAAGTAAATTTGTAAAACCAGAAACTCCCATGAGCTCGGACCGGCAACAACAGCTGCTCTGAACATAATCCAAATTTAAAATGAATAAAGATTAAACTAAACCTCAACCATCTTTATACAAATAAATTGGGAACGCATCTACATACAGAAACAAACTACAACTACATGGAGAACCTTCGATAAAAATATTACATGGCGACCGTGACAGGACGCAGGACATCGAAGGATCTCCAACACATTAGACATCGAAGGATCCACGACTAAAAACATCAAAAAAAAAAACTGAGTGAGTAAAGTGATGTGACAACGAAAAAAAAATTGATTGCTTAAAAAAAAAAATCCCAATCCCACTCAATCAAGTATTATAAAAACATTTGAAAAACAAACTATTAATCCACCAACACAAAAAGAAGAAAGCGAAGAAACCACAACGAAAGTAGAAATGACGACGACTGCAGAGGACCTCTGGAATCACACCTGTGCCAGCACCGGTGCCCCAACAACCAGATAAAGAAGATAAGCCTGTGTAGCCAGCACCGGCCCCGTTTAGCGCTCCAAGCTAAGCCCGGAACAGCGATCCGACAGCGCTACCAAGAGCACTAAATTTTTTTTTTTTTCCCCATGTACTGCGATGCATATTTTTTTACGGTATAAAAAAAAATTCTTTGTAAAATTTTTTGCAGGTTTTTATGGAAAAAATAAAAATAAGAACACAAAAAAAAACACAATATATATATAGCCAAATAGGGCAAGTCTTTTAAATGAGCCAAACTGAATGGAAAATAAATAATAAATTAAATTATACAATTTACACAAAAAATTATATACCAATTTTAGAGAAAATACCCAAAATGGGTATTTTCGATGCATAACAAGTGTAAACAAGTGTTGGGAACAGATGTAAAGCAAGTGGACTCCACAGCAAATGTATTAAATAAAATTGAGTCCAACAAAATGAACACAGAATTGATAAATATCCTATTATCAATTATTGTATTCATTTTGATCGCATTCATTTTGTATAAAGCATACATTTTTCATAATAAATGTATAGCAAAAAGAGCGATTAATAAAAGCAAGGCTATCGATCTGGACAAAATAAAAAAAAAAAAAACAACAAAAAAAAAATTGTTTATATATATAACACAAAAAATAACAACGCTCAATGCCAAATTCTGATGTATTAAAGATACACCCGTGATACATTAAAAAAAAAAAAAAACGATTTCATATGTTCTTGAATAATCTTATCTTTACGTACAATGAAAATAAAATGAAATAAAAATAAATAAAATAAAGAAAGTTGAAAAGAAAATAATTCCAGTATGAGTACACAAAGAGCCATAGACAAAACATATAAAAAGGACCCATATTTCAATGAAAGAATCAAGCTTTTAGTATCAACAACCCCAGTTAGTGTGTATGAGTTAGAAATACTTTATATAGAAACATTTAACTGCCACGTTTCACCATTGTTTCACTGCACCTCATCCCAAAAAGGAATAGTATTAACAACAATTCCGGGAGTGCTAGTGAAATCAAAAATAGACGAGCATCCACTTTTAGGTAGAACGATTGTTATGATGGCTTATAAAAGATAATCCATACCCATAATATAATGGAATGGAATGAATTATCGAAAGAACTATCAAGCATTAAAGCAGAATTCGACAAATCGCATAAGTCACTAAAACAGAAAAGACCGATACAAAAAAAAAAATACGGTCAATAAACACGTAGAAATATTAGTTAATATGCTTTAATGAAGCTCGAATATTAATATATAAACACAGAAAAAAGTTAAATCCGGATCACTGGTCTCGAGTATCAAAGTTTTTGATCAGACTAAGATCTACTCTAACATCTGTTAAAGAAATGTTCAAGCTTGTAGTATCCAGTTAGTTTCGCTTTCGCTTTACCACATCGTTAAAGAAAAACTGGTAGCAAAGGGGCTTACTGTCGGTATTCACCCTGGGATCGACGGATCGTCTTTACCCACGGAGCGTAGGAGGTTTCGGGGGCATGCACTTCTTGCGTTGCTCGGTTCTAAGCTCGTCGGAACGGTGTGGGTTCTTCCTAGCTTCCTACATAACACCACTCTACTCTAATAATTATTTAAGTGCACTTCACTGTTCGTTAATGATCGGGCAATTATTTGAATTAAGACCTGTTGGAAACGGACGGACACGGGTTGTATTGAGGATCAGGAAAACTTTCGCTTGATCAGGGTGGCTGAGATGTTGTACGCTCCCCTGGTCTTTACCCTTCCTACCTTGATACCTCGATGTGAATCTGCTTGGTATCCCTAGAGTAATGTACTTATTTAATTATTTGAATTAAGACCTGTTGGAAACGGACGGACACGGGTTGTATTGAGGATCAGGAAAACTTTCGCTTGATCAGGGTGGCTGAGATGTTGTACGCTCCCCTGGTCTTTACCCTTCCTACCTTGATACCTCGATGTGAATCTGCTTGGTATCCCTAGAGTAATGTACTCTACAGACTCAAACGACTTCGGAGTTTCCTGAAAACTGTATCACCATAAGCCCCAGACCCAGATAATACTCTTCTATTCCATTATAATATACATTATCTTTACTAAATCAAATCAAAATACACTTCATACGCCTTTGCGCCATATCAAAATAAAGAAAATCAAAATTAAGGAACAAAAGAAATAATACTACAAATTCTTCTTACTTTAATTTAGCCTATCTGTCATATGTACCAATTGTCACTGCATTCACTAACATATGTTACATTTATATATATATATAGATAGATATATATTCACTTTTTACGAACTTACGCTCGTCTCCGGCGATGCAGTTTCGTTGGGTCTATCGAAGATGCAGATTTCTGTAAAATGGTGCTTCTATCGTCGCTAGTGAAAGCTGGTGGCGGTTGTGTGGTGCATGTGCAGTTACATTTAAACATGAAAATAGAAATTACCCTAAATAACTATTTCTAGCAAAATCTTAAATCTAATTTTAATTGATCAAACGCTTTGATACTTCTCCCATCCTAGTTCGTGATTGCTTTTCTCAGGATCTTTTGCTGAATTCGGGTCGCTGCGGGGGGGTGGAGTGCGGAGGTTAGAACCGGCGGATCTGCGAGATTCATGCCGCACTGGCACAAGGATGAGTGAGTCCCAAGTTTGGCTGCTGTGGAAACTGCTGCTTTAGCCTACTCTGCTCATGGCTCTGTTACGCCATCAGTTTAGGCTTAGGTTGCCACGTGTACTCGACCTCTTACACTCGATCTTTTTCCACACCTTTTTTCCTCACTTGCTTCCTTTCCGACCGGTTGCCTTTGTTTTTGCCAGTGGCAACTGCCACATTGATGAAAAGCGCGAACGCGCTACGCGACGTGCGCGAGGCTAACCGGCCGGTGGAGATCGCAATACATGTTGCTTTCCCATTGTAATACAAATTCTCTCACTCATCTGTTCACTATCTATCCACTATATTTACCTTTCAGCAATCTTAGTATTCTCAACTGTTGCAAGAGATGTTCCCAATACTGATGTTAGAGATGTTGGAAATTTTATAAATTCCAAAGCTGTTTTAGCACGTGGTTGCTGCCTTCTTTCAATTAACGCAGGTCTGTGTTTCACGTGATGTCCTTTAAATGGTACACTACTAGCTGTTTCTCCGTGTCGCTAACTAATTCATAGTAAATCGGACTTATCTTCTTCTTAATTTTTGCTTTGACAAATACTGGTGCAAGCTTACTGCTGAACTTCTTTGCCGCATTGCTTTGCGCGAAACTACGGGCATAAACGGTGTCTCCTTCTTTTAGCTTGACCGCTCGACTACGCAAGTTATAAACTTTAGCGTTTGCTTCATGACACTGACTGATCCTCTCCTTAGCCGTCTTCCTAGCTAACGCTAATAAATCCGGTGTTTTTAAAGCTACATCGTCTGTCAAAGCTTTTAACTTTCTAAGTAACTCATAGTCTCGTCCGTCTACAATCATGTTCTGACCAAAACAAAGGAAATACGGCGAAAAGCCCGTACTCCGATGTACACTTGCTCTTAAAGACGCACTAATCTGATCAATGCTTGAATCCCAGTTTGTATGATCGGTGTCTATATATGCCCTAATTGCTGCTAACACTGATCGATTTACACGTTCACTTGCGTTCGCTTGTGGTGAGTAGATCGCGGTACATATACGTCTGACTCCAAACCGCGTCAAAAATGCTTTAAAATGTCCTGACTTGTATTGGGATCCGTTATCCGCTAGGATTGACTCCGGAACACCGAATGTATAAAACACTTGTGACTCTAGGTAATCCTTTCAGAGGAGAACTTTCGCAAAGGCTGCAAGAAATAAAACTTCGTATTATGACCCAATATGATCAATAATCCTATGTTTCCCTTCTTGGATCTCGGGTAAGGACCTAGCAGATCCATGTAAAGTTTCTCGAACGGCCTTTCTGATACTATGGGTTTCCCTAATGGTGGCCTCAGTATAGTGTTCGCACTCTTACTTGTTTTACAAATTGGACACTCCGAGACGTAACTACGAATCTGAGTAACCATTCCTGGCCAATATAGATATCGCTTGAGCTTCTCCATCATCTTTGTCATGCCAATATGAACAGAATCGGGAGGATTGTGACCGCGCGATATAACCTTGTCAACTAAACTGACGGGAACGTACAATTTCCATGCCTGTTGTTCTTGCGCTATATCTCCACTTGATGCTTCTGTTTTCTTATAAATAAACTGATCAACAATTTTAAAATCTGGTAACCTGTCTTGATTAGCTTTAATATGTTCTCGTAGCTCTCTGTACTGTGCTGAATTGAACTCGTTAGATTCTAAGTCGATAATAGGTCCGCTATCTAATACTTCGTCTATTGCACATTCGTCGCGACGCGACAGTGCATCCGCCACAACGTTTTGTGAGCCCTTCCTGTGCTCTATCTTTAGTTTGAGTCCACGTAATTTCATGGCCCACCTTTCCAAACGACCTCTCAAGTCTTTTTTCTTTAACAGCCACTGAAGAGCTGCGTGGTCAGTAATGACTTGAAAATCTTGCCCCTCAATGTATGCTCTAAACTTCTCTTTTCCTTTTATAACTGCTTAACACTCTAGCTCTGTCACGGAATAGTTGCGTTGCGCTTTCGACAATTTTTTCTGACATATACGCTATAGGCAATTCGATGTCATCTTCGTTCTTTTGCGCTAACACACATCCTAGTCCATGCAGGCTGGCGTCACATAACAAAATGAACTGTTTCTGAAAATCAGGTGTCCGCAGACTTGGTGACGACGTCAACTTCTGCTTGAGCGTCTTGAACGCTTCGTCGGCCTTATTACTCCATTCAAGAGTTTTGTTCTTCTTAAGAAGATCTGTCAGTGGGGTTGCAATTGTGGCATAGTTGTCCACAAACCGCCTGTACCATCCGGATACTCCGAGAAATCGTCTCAGCTGTTTTATGGAGTTGGGAACTGGAAAGTTTTCCACTGCACTGACTTTCTCTGGGTCAACTTTCAATTGGCCGTGCCCAATGATATATCCCAGATATCTAACCTCTGTAAAGCAAAACTTCGATTTAGCTATATTTATTGTTAGGTTTGCCTTACGCAGGTGGCTTGCGATTTCTTCGAGCAATGTCATGTGTGACTCGAAATCTTCGGACAAAACTAGCAAATCGTCCAAATATACGAAGACTCTTGTGCGCAACGTTGGTGGTATCACAATATCCATCAATCTGGTTACCTTGTACTGGTACAATGGCCTGTTAGGAATCGTGAAGGCTGTGTATTGCCGTGATTTCTCTTCTAACGGTATCTGCCAAAACGCGTGTTTCATATCTAATCCTGTAATGTAGCGAGCTGGTGGCAAGCGACTAAGAATACCGTCCACATGAGGTAGTGGATAAGTATCCTTGATCGTGAGCTTGTTCACTTCTCTGGAATCTAAGCATAGACGAACTTTGGGTCCCTTTCTACTCTTGGATTCCTCTATAACTCCCAATGCCAACATGTTCTCTACTTCTTTGAACATTAAATCCTCCTTTGCTGGTGAAATCGGCCAGTGTCGCTGCTTCACGGGCTTTGCATCTCCAACATCAATGCTATGCTCCAGGACATGTGTTCTCCCTAAACCATTTCTTTCATAGGAAGGTAACTTCGCAATGACTAAATCTAGCCTCTGTTTCTGACTGGTTGACAGTGCATGAGTTTCAGCTACTTCATACGCTGTTTCCTCTCTATTTTCCGTTAGTTCGGATACTGACTGCTTTTGATCCATTATTTTATCAAGTAATCCAAACTTTCGCCAAAAATCTATGCCTAAATAGACGTCTTGATTAAGATCTGGTATTATGAAAAATTCGATTGTTTTCTTGAGATCCCGGTACGCTATCTCCGTTTAGATTCTTCCTCTAGTGACGTTGCACTGTGCATCGTTAGCTGTTCTAATCCTTCCTGAACACTTGAGCATTTTCGATTGAGTTGCTAATTCCTTGGCTGCTCTACTGCCTATGCAACTAATGGACGCGCCTGAGTCCAGTAACGCTACGTATCGATTCTTCTCTATCTCTGTGTATAGCCTGTTATCTGAGTTCAAAAATATCGCTGAAACTAACTTCTGTCGACAAGTCTGAGCTTCCCTCCAAAATCGTTTTATTCTCGTTTTCGATCGTTTCGCCTTCTTCGCACAAGAGTTGACGTCTCCGAGGATACGTTCTCTTGCTGCCTTATAATTTGCCTCGCGAATATGATAGGGCTTGAACAGTATTGATCTATCCGGTAAGGTTTTGTTAAGTTCGCACTCCCGTGGAAGTGGACTTACCGTAAATTCTGTCTGAGTACTATTATCTGATTTTATTGTCTCTCTGGTTTTCCGATGGGTTATACTTTTGACATCGGGGCTTGTAAGTATCTTTGGCCCCGCATCCATAGCAAAAGATACTGCAAACGTCGAGACAGTCGTCGAAGGTATGTCCGAGCTTGTCGCAGTTCCAAAACTTCAATTGCTTTCGTTGCACTGCTGCGACTTCGCTGCAATCGTCATGTTCAAAGTCTGGTTCTAGTTGCGAGACTACGGGGCGCTGTTGATAGCTGCTTTTCCCTGTTTGAGATCGCATCTGTCTGCAAAACTGCTCGTGGGTGCGAATTTCCGCCCATAAATGTGTTAAGGTGGGCACGTGCAAGTGCATTAATTCATATCAGATTGATGGCTTTGAATGTCTAATAAGAAGCTTCACCAATGACTCTTCAGTAATCCGGGTATTCTATCGGGCTACAGGTTTAGCTACTTGGAATTGGTATTCCTCGAAGGGTTATTTTTCTGCCTGCCGTCTGTTATTGATTAACTCCCAGATATCCATATCCGACTCATTGTCCCTGAACTTATTCCTGAATTCCCTACAAAATTCTCCAATCGAAACGTTGGAATGAACGATGGAAATTCCAGTACCATTCACCTGCTTTCCGTATAAAGAATAGGTGTAAGTGATCACACAAAAGCTGTCTATCGCCGCTGAGATTCTGCTTCGCTAAGGCTTCTACTCGATAAAGAAATTCTTCGGCTTGCAATCCCTCCTTCGTACCATCGAACTTAATGTGCCAACTCTGAATGATACTTGGTACTTTCTCGGGCTGGACTGCCGAAAAGGATCTGCCTACTTGATGACCGTATAGGTGGCTGTTCTCCCCAGATACTATAGCTGGATTTTCACTACCGACCTGTGTGTGGTTCTCTGACCTGTGTCTGTTAGGACTGTGGGGTTGGTTCCCCATTTGCATCATTGCAAATTGCGACTGAATAAATTGCGTGAGGTCTTGCTTCAATAGCTGCTGCTGAGTTTGCATAGCTGCTTGAACTACCTTGCCTATCTCTACAATATTTTCTGATCTCGACGTATCTACTTCTGACTCCGTGCCAAGGCTTTGTTCCAGACGCTCTGTCTCGTGATTCTGTCTGTTTGACCTGAGCGTCATTCCTGTGCGCTGTATAGCTCCTCTTCCTGGTATTACTGGTCTACCTCTTCGTGATCTTGTCCTAGCAGGATTACTGCTTGGATTTGAATCTACATCTACCAAATTGTTATTACTGCCGGATGGTGCCGTATCGACTACGCATTCTGCAGCTATCAGCTCCGCCAACAAATTGTTGCGCGATAAGGAAAGTTGTAACCGGTGTAACACACGGGGCACTGGCTCGCTTGCATCAAGCATTCTCGTATACATTGATTATGGAACGTGTGACCGCAATGCGTAGTTGCTTTAAGCTCCTTTGCTACAATAGGCATCGTACATATTGCACACGCTTTCATGTCCTCGTTGGTGTCTGCTGCCAGATTCGAATTACTATGTCTAACTGACATTTTGCTTGTAAAAACTACAAAAAGTGTTTGTTTTCTTAGGGTCTGTGCTTTGGACTGATGTTTACAGTATAACTCCTGCTGTTGATTCCCTGAATCCTACTTCTTTTAATAAAATCATCAAAGTTAATGTTGATTTAGCGGCTTAATTATGGCTTCCTTGATCCGGTACCACTCAATCGAAGTATCTCCGAAGGATGTAACTCCACGAACAAATATTCCATGCTTCCACCGCTAGACTGCAAGAAATTATCCGGTATGAAGTGTCGGCTTGATCTGGTCGACCATTCCGATTGTCTCGAAATAAAGCGCTATTCCTAGATACAAAATCCTAAATCACCTCATCAATTCCACAATAAAATCTTCAGCTAAATCTCATTTCCAAGTTAAGAAAGTCGCTTCAGTCACTGTTGTCGCGTGGTCGTCCCGATCCGTAAATACTCGCGGTAGTAAACGCGGCCGCAATTCCTATGCGCAGAACTTCAGATACCTCCTGTCAGACTCTTAGCTTGTTCCTGAACGCTAAACTGAAACTAATTAATTAAAAAAAACTCTGAAACAATAGAGCAACACAGTGAGTTTCACAACTCACTTGCAGGGCCTACTCCTAACTAGAATCCTCGCTTCAATGTCCGCTCTGGGCGTCAAATCGAGTAATCGTAGTCATGCATTCTTTACAAAATGTCTTCGGGCCCCACGTTGGGCGCCAAATTATTATATGTAGTATCCAGTTAGTAAAAGCAAGTATTCGTACGCTGCTGTACGTTAAAGAAAAACTGGCAGCAAAGGGGCTTACCGTCGGTATTCACCCTGGGATCGACGGATCGTCTTTACCCACGGAGCGTAGGAGGTTTCGGGGGCATGCACTTCTTTCGTTGCTCGGTTCTAAGCTGGTCGGAACGGTGTGGGTTCTTTCTAGCTTCCTACATAACACCACTCTACTCTAATATTTATTTAAGTGAACTTCACTGTTCGTTAATGATCGGGCAATTATTTGAATTTAGACCTGTTGGAAACGGACGGACACGGGTTGTATTGAGGATCAGGAAAACTTTCGCTTGATCAGGGTGGCTGAGATGTTGTACGCTCCCCTGGTCTTTACCCTCACTACCTTGATACCTCGATGTGAATCTGCTTGGTATCCCTAGAGTAATGTACTCTACAGACTCAAACGACTTCGGAGTTTCCTGAAAACTGTATCACCATAAGCCCCAGACCCAGATAATACTCTTCTATTCCATTATAATATACATTATCTTTACTAAATCAAATCAAAATACACTTCATACGCCTTTGCGCCATATCAAAATAAAGAAAATCAAAATTAAGGAACAAAAGAAATAATACTACAAATTCTTCTTACTTTAATTTAGCCTATCTGTCATATGTACTAATTGTCACTGCATTCACTAACATATGTTACATTTATATATATATATATAGATAGATATATATTCACTTTTTGCGGACTTACGCTCGTCTCGAAGATGCAGATTTCTGTAAAATGGTGCTTCTATCGTCGCAAGTGAAAGCTGGTGGCGGTTGTGTGGTGCATGTGCAGTTACATTTAAACATGAAAATAGAAATTACCCTAAATAACTATCTCTAGCAAAATCTTAAATCTAATTTTAATTGATCCAACGCTTTGATACTTCTCCCATCCTAGTTCGTGATTGCTTTTCTCAGGATCTTTTGCTGAATTCGGGTCGCTGCGGGGGGGTGGAGTGCGGAGGTTAGAACCGGCGGATCTGCGAGATCACGTGGTTATGAGTTCATGCCGCACTGGCACAAGGATGAGTGAGTCCCAAGTTTGGCTGCTGTGGAAACTGCTGCTTTAGCCTACTCTGCTCATGGCTCTGTTACGCCATCAGTTTAGGGTTAGGTTGCCACGTGTACTCGACCTCTTACACTCGATCTTTTTCCACACCTTTTTTCCTCCCTTGCTTCCTTTCCGACCGGTTGCCTTTGTTTTTGCCAGTGGCAACTGCCACATTGATGAAAAGCGCGAACGCGCTACGCAACGTGCGCGAGGCTAACCGGCCGGTGGAGATCGCAATACAGGTTGCTTTCCCACTGTAATACAAATTCTCTCACTGATCTGTTCACTATCTATCCACTATATTTACCTTTCAGCAATTTTAGTATTCTCAACTGTTGCAAGAGATGTTCCCAATACTGATGTTAGAGATGTTGGAAATTTTATAAATTCCAAAGCTGTTTTAGCACGTGCTTGCTGCCTTCTTTCAATTTACGCAGGTCTGTGTTTCACGTGATGTTCTTTAAATGGTACACTCCTAGTTGTTTCTCCGTGTCGCTAACTAATTCATAGTAAATCGGACTTATCTTCTTCTTAATTTTTGCTTTGACAAATACTGGTGCAAGCTTACTGCTGAACTTCTTTGCCGCATTGCTTTGCGCGAAACTTCGGGCATAAACGGTGTCTCCTTCTTTTAGCTTGACCGCACGACAACGCAAGTTATAAACTTTAGCGTTTGCTTCATGACACTGACTGATCCTCTCCTTAGCCGTCTTCCTAGCTAACGCTAATAAATCCGGTGTTTTTAAAGCTACATCGTCTGTCAAAGCTTTTAGCCTTCTAAGCAATACATAGTCTCGCCCGTCTACAATCATGTTCTGACCAAAACAAAGGGAATACGGCGAAAAGCCCGTACTCCGATGTACACTTGCTCTTAAAGACGCACTAATCTGATCAATGCTTGAATCCCAGTTTGTATGATCGGTGTCTATATATGCCCTAATTGCTGCTAACACTGATCGATTTACACGTTCACTTGCGTTCGCTTGTGGTGAGTAGATCGCGATACATATACGTCTGACTCCAAACCGCGTCAAAAATGCTTTAAAATGTCCTGACTTGTATTGGGATCCGTTATCCGCTAGGATTGACTCCGGAACACCGAATGTATGAAACACTTGTGACTCTAGGTAATCGCAAATCCTTTCAGAGGAGAACTTTCGCAAAGGCTGCAAGAAATAAAACTTCGTATTATGACCCAATATGATCAATAATCCTATGTTTCCCTTCTTGGATCTCGGGTAAGGACCTAGCAGATCCATGTAAAGTTTCTCGAACGGCCTTTCTGATACTATGGGTTTCCCTAATGGTGGCCTCAGTATAGTGTTCGCACTCTTACTTGTTTTACAAATTGGACACTCCGAGACGTAACTACGAATCTGAGTAACCATTCCTGGCCAATATAGATATCGCTTGAGCTTCTCCATCATCTTTGTCATGCCAATATGAACAGAATCGGGAGGATTGTGACCGCGCGATATAACCTTGTCAACTAAACTGACGGGAACGTACAATTTCCATGCCTGTTGTTCTTGCGCTATATCTCCACTTGATGCTTCTGTTTTCTTATAAATAAACTGATGAACAATTTTAAAATCTGGTAACCTGTCTTGATTAGCTTTAATATGTTCTCGTAGCTCTCTGTACTGTGCTGAATTGAACTCGTTAGATTCTAAGTCGATAATAGGTCCGCTATCTAATACTTCGTCTATTGCACCTTCTTCGCGACGCGACAGTGTATCCGCCACAACGTTTTGTGAGCCAGTGCTCTATCTTTAGTTTGAGTCCACGTAATTTCATGGCCCACCTTTCCAGTAATGACTTGAAAATCTTGCCCCTCAATGTAGGCTCTAAACTTCTCTATTCCTTTTATAACTGCTTAACACTCTAGCTCTGTCACGGAATAGTTGCGTTGCGCTTTCGACAATTTTTCTGACATATACGCTATAGGCAATTCGATGTCATCTTCGTTCGTTTGCGCTAACACACATCCTAGTCCATGCAGGCTGGGGTCACATAACAAAATGAACTGTTTCTGAAAATCAGGTGTCCGCAGAATTGGTGACGACGTCAACTTCTGCTTGAGCGTCTTGAACGCTTCGTCGGCCTTATTACTCCATTCAAGAGTTTTGTTCTTCTTAAGAAGATCTGTCAGTGGGGTTGCAATTGTGGCATAGTTGTCCACAAACCGCCTGTACCATCCGGATACTCCGAGAAATCGTCTCAGCTGTTTTATTGAGTTGGGAACTGGAAAGTTTTCCACTGCACTGACTTTCTCTGGGTCAACTTTCAATTGGCCGTGCCCAATGATATATCCCAGATATCTAACCTCTGTAAAGCAAAACTTCGATTTAGCTATATTTATTGTTAGGTTTGCCTTACGCAGGTGGCTTGCGATTTCTTCGAGCAATGTCATGTGTGACTCGAAATCTTCGGACAAAACTAGCAAATCGTCCAAGTATACGAAGACTCTTGTGCGCAACGTTGGTGGTATCACAATATCCATCAATCTGCACAGAGTTTGAGCCGCGTTGCAGAGACCGAAAGGCATTACCTTGTACTGGTACAATGGCCTGTTAGGAATCGTGAAGGCTGTGTATTTCCGTGATTTCTCTTCTAACGGTATCTGCCAAAACGCGTGTTTCATATCTAATCCAGTAATGTAGCGAGCTGGTGGCAAGCGACTAAGAATACCGTCCACATGAGGTAGTGGATAAGTATCCTTGATCGTGAGCTTGTTCACTTCTCTGGAATCAAAGCATAGACGAACCTTGGGTCCCTTTCTAACTAGAACGCAATTGCTTCTCCACGGACTTTTGGATTCCTCTATAATTTTTCAATGCCAACATGTTCTCTACTTCTTTGAACATTAAATCCTCCTTTGCTGGTGAGATCGGCCAGTGTCGCTGCTTCACGGGCTTTGCATCTCCAACATCAATGCTATGCTCCAGGACATGTGTTCTCCCTAAACCATTTCTTTCATAGGAAGGTAACTTCGCAATGACTAAATCTAGCCTCTGTTTCTGACTGGTTGACAGTGCATGAGTTTTAGCTACTTCATACGCTGTTTCCTCTCTATTTTCCGTTAGTTCGGATACTGACTGCTTTTGATCCATTATTTTATCAAGTAATCCAAACTTTCGCCAAAAATCTATGCCTAAATAGACGTCTTGATTAAGATCTGGTATTATGAAAAATTCGATTGTTTTCTTGAGATCCCGGTACGCTATCTCCGTTTAGATTCTTCCTCTAGTGACGTTGCACTGTGCATCGTTAGCTGTTCTAATCCTTCCTGAACACTTGAGCATTTTCGATTGAGTTGCTAATTCCTTGGCTACTCTACTGCCTATGCAACTAATGGACGCGCCTGAGTCCAGTAACGCTACGTATCGATTCTTCTCGATCGTCTCGCCTTCTTCACACAAGAGTTGACGTCTCCGAGGATACGCTCTCTTGCTGCCTTATAATTTGCCTCGCGAATATGATAGGGCTTGAACAGTATTGATCTATCCGGTAAGGTTTTGTTAAGTTCGCACTCCCGTGGAAGTGGACTTACCGTAAATTCTGTCTGAGTACTATTATCGGATTTTATTGTCTCTCTGGTTTTCCGATGGGTTACACTTTTGACATCGGGGCTTGTAAGTATCTTTGGCCCCGCATCCATAGCAAAAGATACTGCGAACGTCGAGACAGTCGTCGAAGCGATGTCCGAGCTTGTCGCAGTTCCAAAACTTCAATTGCTTTCGTTGCACTGCTGCGACTTCGCTGCAATCGTCATGTTCAAAGTCTGGTTCTAGTTGCGAGACTACGGGGCGCTGTTGATAGCTGCTTTTCCCTGTTTGAGATCGCATCTGTCTGCAAAACTGCTCGTGGGTGCGAATTTCCGCCCATAAATGTGTTAAGGTGGGCACGTGCAAGTGCATTAATTCATATCAGATTGATGGCTTTGAATGTCTAATAAGAAGCTTCACCAATGACTCTTCTGTAATCCGGGTATTCAATCGGGCTACGAGTTTCTCTACTTGGAATTGGTATTCCTCGAAGGGTTATTTTTCTGCCTGCCGTCTGTTATTGATTAACTCCCATATATCCATATCCGACTCATTGTCCCTGAACTTATTCCTGAATTCCCTACAAAATTCTCCAATCGAAACGTTGAACGATGAATGAACGATGGAAATTCCAGTACCATTCACCTGCTTTCCGTATAAAGAATAGGTGTAAGTGATCACACAAAAGCTGTCTATCGCCGCTGAGATTCTGCTTCGCTAAGGCTTCTACTCGATAAAGAAATTCTTCGGCTTGCAATCCCTCCTTCGTACCATCGAACTTAATGTGCCAACTCTGAATGATACTTGGTACTTTCTCGGGCTGGACTGCCGAAAAGGATCTGCCTACTTGATGACCGTATAGGTGGCTGTTCTCCCCAGATACTATAGCTGGATTTTCACTACCGACCTGTGTGTGGTTCTCTGACCTGTGTCTGTTAGGACTGTGGGGTTGGTTCCCCATTTGCATCATTGCAAATTGCGACTGAATAAATTGCGTGAGGTCTTGCTTCAATAGCTGCTGCTGAGTTTGCATAGCTGCTTGAACTACCTTGCCTATCTCTACAATATTTTCTGATCTCGACGTATCTACTTCTGACTCCGTGCCAAGGCTTTGTTCCAGACGCTCTGTCTCGTGATTCTGTCTGTTTGACCTGAGCATCATTCCTGTGCGCTGTATAGCTCCTCTTCCTGGTATTACTGGTCTACCTCTTCGTGATCTTGTCCTAGCAGGATTACTGCTTGGATTTGAATCTACATCTACCAAATTGTTATTACTGCCGGATGGTGCCGTATCGACTACGCATTCTGCAGCTAAAAACTCCTCCAACAAATTGTTGCGCGATAAGGAAAGTTGTAACCGGTGTAACACACGGGGGTGTAACACACGGGGCACTGGATCGCTTGCATCAAGCATTCTCGTATACATTGATTATGGAACGTGTGACCGCAATGCGTAGTTGCTTTAAGCTCCTTTGCTACTATAGGCATCGTACATATTGCACACGCCGTCATGTCCTCGTTGGTGGCTGCTCCCAGATTCGAATTACTATGTCTAACTGACATTTTGCTTGTAAAAACTACAAAAAGTGTTTGTTTTCTTAGGGTCTGAGCTTTGGACTGATGTTTACAGTATAACTCCTGCTGTTGATTCCCTGAATCCTACTTCTTTTAATAAAATCATCAAAGTTAATGTTGATTTAGCGGCTTAATTATGGCTTCCTTGATCCGGTACCACTCAATCGAAGTATCTCCGAAGGATGTAACTCCACGAACAAATATTCCATGCTTCCACCGCTAGACTGCAAGAAATTATCCGGTATGAAGTGTCGGCTTGATCTGGTCGACCATTCCGATTGTCTCGAAATAAAGCGCTATTCCTAGATACAAAATCCTAAATCACCTCATCAATTCCACAATAAAATCTTCAGCTAAATCTCATTTCCAAGTTAAGAAAGTCGCTTCAGTCACTGTTGTCGCGTGGTCGTCCCGATCCGTAAATACTCGCGGTAGTAAACGCGGCCGCAATTCCTATGCGCAGAACTTCAGATACCTCCTGTCAGACTCTTAGCTTGTTCCTGAACGCTAAACTGAAACTAATTAATTAAAAAAAAACTCTGGAACAATAGAGCAACACAGTGAGTTTCACAACTCACTTGCAGGGCCTACCCCTAACTAGAATCCTCGCTTCAATGTCCGCTCTGGGCGTCAAATCGAGTAATCGTAGTCATGTATTCTTTAAAAAATGTCTTCGGGCCCCTCGTTGGGCGCCAAATTATTATATGTAGTATCCAGTTAGTAAAAGCAAGTATTCGTACGCTGCTGTTCCCTTTCGCTTTACCACATCGTTAAAGAAAAACTGGTAGCAAAGGGGCTTACTGTCGGTATTCACCCTGGGATCGACGGATCGTCTTTACCCACGGAGCGTAGGAGGTTTCGGGGGCATGCACTTTCGCTTGATCAGGGTGGCTGAGATGTTGTACGCTCCCCTGGTCTTTACCCTTCCTACCTTGATACCTCGATGTGAATCTGCTTGGTATCCCTAGAGTAATGTACTCTACAGACTCAAACAACTTCGGAGTTTCCTGAAAACTGCATCACCATAAGCGCCAGACCCAGATAATACTCTTCTATTCCATTATAATATACATTATCTTTACTAAATCAAATCAAAATACACTTCATACGCCTTTGCGCCATATCAAAATAAAGAAAATCAAAATTAAGGAACAAAAGAAATAATACTACAAATTCTTCTTACTTTAATTTAGCCTATCTGTCATATGTACTAATTGTCACTGCATTCACTAACATATGTTACATTTATATATATATATATAGATAGATATATATTCACTTTTTGCGGACTTACGCTCGTCTCGAAGATGCAGATTTCTGTAAAATGGTGCTTCTATCGTCGCAAGTGAAAGCTGGTGGCGGTTGTGTGGTGCATGTGCAGTTACATTTAAACATGAAAATAGAAATTACCCTAAATAACTATCTCTAGCAAAATCTTAAATCTAATTTTAATTGATCCAACGCTTTGATACTTCTCCCATCCTAGTTCGTGATTGCTTTTCTCAGGATCTTTTGCTGAATTCGGGTCGCTGCGGGGGGGTGGAGTGCGGAGGTTAGAACCGGCGGATCTGCGAGATCACGTGGTTATGAGTTCATGCCGCACTGGCATAAGGATGAGTGAGTCCCAAGTTTGGCTGCTGTGGAAACTGCTGCTTTAGCCTACTCTGCTCATGGCTCTGTTACGCCATCAGTTTAGGGTTAGGTTGCCACGTGTACTCGACCTCTTACACTCGATCTTTTTCCACACCTTTTTTCCTCCCTTGCTTCCTTTCCGACCGGTTGCCTTTGTTTTTGCCAGTGGCAACTGCCACATTGATGAAAAGCGCGAACGCGCTACGCAACGTGCGCGAGGCTAACCGGCCGGTGGAGATCGCAATACAGGTTGCTTTCCCACTGTAATACAAATTCTCTCACTGATCTGTTCACTATCTATCCACTATATTTACCTTTCAGCAATCTTAGTATTCTCAACTGTTGCAAGAGATGTTCCCAATACTGATGTTAGAGATGTTGGAAATTTTATAAATTCCAAAGCTGTTTTAGCACGTGCTTGCTGCCTTCTTTCAATTTACGCAGGTCTGTGTTTCACGTGATGTTCTTTAAATGGTACACTCCTAGTTGTTTCTCCGTGTCGCTAACTAATTCATAGTAAATCGGACTTATCTTCTTCTTAATTTTTGCTTTGACAAATACTGGTGCAAGCTTACTGCTGAACTTCTTTGCCGCATTGCTTTGCGCGAAACTTCGGGCATAAACGGTGTCTCCTTCTTTTAGCTTGACCGCACGACAACGCAAGTTATAAACTTTAGCGTTTGCTTCATGACACTGACTGATCCTCTCCTTAGCCGTCTTCCTAGCTAACGCTAATAAATCCGGTGTTTTAAAGCTACATCGTCTGTCAAAGCTTTTAACTTTCTAAGCAACTCATAGTCTCGTCCGTCTACAATCATGTTCTGACCAAAACAAAGGAAATACGGCGAAAAGCCCGTACTCCGATGTACACTTGCTCTTAAAGACGCACTAATCTGATCAATGCTTGAATCCCAGTTTGTATGATCGGTGTCTATATATGCCCTAATTGCTGCTAACACTGATCGATTTACACGTTCACTTGCGTTCGCTTGTGGTGAGTAGATCGCGGTACATATACGTCTGACTCCAAACCGCGTCAAAAATGCTTTAAAATGTCCTGACTTGTATTGGGATCCGTTATCCGCTAGGATTGACTCCGGAACACCGAATGTATAAAACACTTGTGACTCTAGGTAATCCTTTCAGAGGAGAAATTTCGCAAAGGCTGCAAGAAATAAAACTTCGTATTATGACCCAATATGATCAATAATCCTATGTTTCCCTTCTTGGATCTCGGGTAAGGACCTAGCAGATCCATGTAAAGTTTCTCGAACGGCCTTTCTGATACTGTGGGTTTCCCTAATGGTGGCCTCAGTATAGTGTTCGCACTCTTACTTGTTTTACAAATTGGACACTCCGAGATGTAACTACCAATCTGAGTAACCATTCCTGGCCAATATAGATATCGCTTGAGCTTCTCCATCATCTTTGTCATGCCAATATGAACAGAATCGGGAGGATTGTGACCGCGCGATATAACCTTGTCAACTAAACTGACGGGAACGTACAATTTCCATGCCTGTTGTTCTTGCGCTATATCTCCACTTGATGCTTCTGTTTTCTTATAAATAAACTGATCGACAATTTTAAAATCTGGTAACCTGTCTTGATTAGCTTTAATATGTTCTCGTAGCTCTCTGTACTGTGCTGAATTGAACTCGTTAGACTCTAAGTCGATAATAGGTCCGCTATCTAATACTTCGTCTATTGCACCTTCTTCGCGACGCGACAGTGCATCCGCCACAACGTTTTGTGAGCCAGTGCTCTATCTTTAGTTTGAGTCCACGTAATTTCATGGCCCACCTTTCCAGTAATGACTTGAAAATGTAGGCTCTATTCCTTTTATAACTGCTTAACACTCTAGCTCTGTCACGGAATAGTTGCGTTGCGCTTTCGACAATTTTTCTGACATATACGCTATAGGCAATTCGATGTCATCTTCGTTCTTTTGCGCTAACACACATCCTAGTCCATGCAGGCTGGGGTCACATAACAAAATGAACTGTTTCTGAAAATCAGGTGTCCGCAGAATTGGTGACGACGTCAACTTCTGCTTGAGCGTCTTGAACGCTTCGTCGGCCTTATTACTCCATTCAAGAGTTTTGTTCTTCTTAAGAAGATCTGTCAGTGGGGTTGCAATTGTGGCATAGTTGTCCACAAACCGCCTGTACCATCCGGATACTCCGAGAAATCGTCTCAGCTGTTTTATGGAGTTGGGAACTGGAAAGTTTTCCACTGCACTGACTGGGGGCACTCTGGGTCAACTTTCAATTGGCCGTGCCCAATGATATATCCCAGATATCTAACCTCTGTAAAGCAAAACTTCGATTTAGCTATATTTATTGTTAGGTTTGCCTTACGCAGGTGGCTTGCGATTTCTTCGAGCAATGTCATGTGTGACTCGAAATCTTCGGACAAAACTAGCAAATCGTCCAAATATACGAAGACTCTTGTGCGCAACGTTGGTGGTATCACAATATCCATCAATCTGCACAGAGTTTGAGCGCTTGGAGACCGAAAGGCATTACCTTGTACTGGTACAATGGCCTGTTAGGAATCGTGAAGGCTGTGTATTTCCGTGATTTCTCTTCTAACGGTATCTGCCAAAACGCGTGTTTCATATCTAATCCAGTAATGTAGCGAGCCGGTGACAAGCGACTAAGAATACCGTCCACATGAGGTAGTGGATAAGTATCCTTGATCGTGAGCTTGTTCACTTCTCTGGAATCAAAGCATAGACGAACCTTGGGTCCCTTTCTAACAAGAACGCAATTGCTGCTCCACGGACTTTTGGATTCCTCTATAATTTTTCAATGCCAACATGTTCTCTACTTCTTTGAACATTAAATCCTCCTTTGCTGGTGAGATCGGCCAGTGTCGCTGCTTCACGGGCTTTGCATCTCCAACATCAATGCTATGCTCCAGGACATGTGTTCTCCCTAAACCATTTCTTTCATAGGAAGGTAACTTCGCAATGACTAAATCTAGCCTCTGTTTCTGACTGGTTGACAGTGCATGAGTTTTAGCTACTTCATACGTTGTTTCCTCTCTATTTTCCGTTAGTTCGGATACTGACTGCTTTTGATCCATTATTTTATCAAGTAATCCAAACTTTCGCCAAAAATCTATGCCTAAATAGACGTCTTGATTAAGATCTGGTGTTTTGAAAAATTCGATTGTTTTCTTGAGATCCCGGTACGCTATCTCCGTTTAGATTCTTCCTCTAGTGACGTTGCACTGTGCGTTAGCTGTTCTAATCCTTCCTGAACACTTAAGCATTTTCGATTGAGTTGCTAATTCCTTGGCTACTCTACTGCCTATGCAACTAATGGACGCGCCTGAGTCCAGTAACGCTACGTATCGATTCTTCTCGATCGTCTCGCCTTCTTCGCACAAGAGTTGACGTCTCCGAGGATACGCTCTCTTGCTGCCTTATAATTTGCCTCGCGAATATGATAGGGCTTGAACAGTATTGATTTATCCGGTAAGGTTTTGTTAAGTTCGCACTCCCGTGGAAGTGGACTTACCGTAAATTCTGTCTGAGTACTATTATCGGATTTTATTGTCTCTCTGGTTTTCCGATGGGTTACACTTTTGACATCGGGGCTTGTAAGTATCTTTGGCCCCGCATCCATAGCAAAAGATACTGCGAACGTCGAGACAGTCGTCGAAGCGATGTCCGAGCTTGTCGCAGTTCCAAAACTTCAATTGCTTTCGTTGCACTGCTGCGACTTTGCTGCAATCGTCATGTTCAAAGTCTGGTTCTAGTTGCGAGACTACAGGGCGCTGTTGATAGCTGCTTTTCCCTGTTTGAGATCGCATCTGTCTGCAAAACTGCTCGTGGGTGCGAATTTCCGCCCTTAAATGTGTTAAGGTGGGCACGTGCAAGTGCATTAATTCATATCAGATTGATGGCTTTGAATGTCTAATAAGAAGCTTCACCAATGACTCTTCTGTAATCCGGGTATTCAATCGGGCTACGAGTTTCTCTACTTGGAATTGGTATTCCTCGAAGGGTTATTTTTCTGCCTGCCGTCTGTTATTGATTAACTCCCAGATATCCATATCCGACTCATTGTCCCTGAACTTATTCCTGAATTCCCTACAAAATTCTCTCCAATCGAAACGTTGAACGATGAATGAACGATGGAAATTCCAGTACCATTCACCTGCTTTCCCTATAAAAAATAGGTGTAAGTGATCACACAAAAGCTGTCTATCGCCGCTGAGATTCTGCTTCGCTAAGGCTTCTACTCGATAAAGAAATTCTTCGGCTTGCAATCCCTCCTTCGTACCATCGAACTTAATGTGCCAACTCTGAATGATACTTGGTACTTTCTCGGGCTGGACTGCCGAAAAGGATCTGCCTACTTGATGACCGTATAGGTGGCTGTTCTCCCCAGATACTATAGCTGGATTTTCACTACCGACCTGTGTGTGGTTCTCTGACCTGTGTCTGTTAGGACTGTGGGGTTGGTTCCCCATTTGCATCATTGCAAATTGCGACTGAATAAATTGCGTGAGGTCTTGCTTCAATAGCTGCTGCTGAGTTTGCATAGCTGCTTGAACTACCTTGCCTATCTCTACAATATTTTCTGATCTCGTCGTATCTACTTCTGACTCCGTGCCAAGGCTTTGTTCCAGACGCTCTGTCTCGTGATTCTGTCTGTTTGACCTGAGCGTCATTCCTGTGCGCTGTATAGCTCCTCTTCCTGGTACTACTGGTCTACCTCTTCGTGATCTTGTCCTAGCAGGATTACTGCTTGGATTTGAATCTACATCTACCAAATTGTTATTACTGCGGGATGGTGCCGTATCGACTACGCATTCTGCAGCTATCAGCAAACACAAAAAGTGTTTGTTTTCTTAGGGTCTGTGCTTTGGACTGATGTTTACAGTATAACTCCTACTGTTGATTCCCTGAATCTTACTTCTTTTAATAAAATCATCAAAGTTAATGTTGATTTAGCGGCTTAATTATGGCTTCCTTGATCCGGTACCACTCAATCGAAGTTGTGAGGAGATTAGATCTCCCACACACCAAGACAGGTGGCAAGAGGGGCAACAGCGGGGGGGGTGGACATGCAAGTCAGCACTGCAGCGTCGGACGGGCCAGCGCTGCGGTGTTTAGAGATACGGAAGGAGAGAAAGGTGTCAAGGGAGAAATGCGTCGAGCACAGACGGCATGCGGGGGCGGCAGACACAGACGGCATGCGGGGGCAGCAGCGGGGGCAAGAGGAACCAGCACGGCGTCGCGCACGGAAGAGGGCGAAAAGAGGAGTCACCGTGGAAAGTAACGGTCCCGGCCGGGCCTCCGCGGCCGCGCTCGAAGGTCATAGGAAGCAGCGGGGGCGGCGGGGAAAGAAGCGGCCGGCGAGTGCGCAGCTGTGTTTAGAAAATGCACAAGACATAGAAATGCATTTGGGATGTCCAGGGGGGGATCGCGGGGCATCGGGACGAAGTCCGATGACCGGCACAAAAATAATGCAGTTCGGAGGCCCAAGCGGGGCAATCGGGGGAGGGACCATAAAGAAAGCCCGCCGATAGAAAGACGGCGGGATTAGAGAAAGCTAACGGAGAAAGTGAAGGAGCGGAGGATTAACGGCAGGAAGTAGATTCGCAAGGATTAACGGGCGCCTCTGGCACTATATAAGGAGGGCCCATGGAGCGAATCGAGGCCGAGTCTTCTAGGGAAGCTGGGAGAGTGAGTGAAAGACCCCCCGTGGGTAAGTCTGGAATTCAAGTTGGAAAGCTTCCTTGAAGAGTTAGGAGTATAGGCTGAAGGACCCCCCGTGGGTAAGTCCGACAGTCCTTAGTGCGGGCTATTAAAGCGAGTGAGCGAGGATATACGAGAATAGCTTAAGGACCCCCTGTGGGTAAGTCCGGCGGCGGTACGCGCATCAAATCGAGCAAGGAGTCAGGGGGAAAGGATCAAGGATCCGCGGCAAAGCTGAGGCCCAGGGTAAAAGAGTCGGGTGGAGTTACTCCCGGACACGACAGGTATCCTGGTGTAGTGGCGGCAACAACGGATCAGCCTGGCGTACGCCTTGTCTGCTCCTGACCGTTCGATCCAGGTGTGATCCTGTAACGCGAGGGATAGCCAACCCGGGAACTCAAGCCCATTTGTGAAACCAGGCAGGGACACCCCGGGAAGTCAAAAGAATCCTGATCCAGGCGCTGGAGCGTATGCACAGCAAACCACCTGGAGTCAAAGGAGACGCGACGCCCAAACCTCTGGCCTACCACAGATCCTGCGGGGCGTATGCACGCAGGTGTTTGGAGGCGAGTGGCGAACGCGACCGGGGGCGTGTCCTGTAGGGTAGGAAGGCCCTTCGTGCCCTGATCCGGCCGCTAAGCAGCGAGGAGCGTATCCTGCCCGGCGTATGCCTGGGAGGTGAGCCACTCGGTCTGTTAACACGGATTAGGTGCCGGCCACGGCGAAAGGGCGAATCCAGGCAAGCCAAGGGTTCCGAGATCCACGGCATCCCCAAACGGAGGAACAGCAGCAGTAGAGCAGAGACGACGAGGGAGCAGCGGCAGCAGCATAGCAGCGACGACGAGGGAGCAGCGGTAGCAGCATAGCAGCGACGACGAGGGAGCAGCGGCAACCGTAGCGCAGCGACGACGAGGGAGCAGCAGCGACGGACAGGTAGCGGCAGCAGAAGACATCAACAACACAGGCCCCGCACCCAGAGTCCGTGAGTCCGAACGAAGGGAACCGAGAGCCGTTTCGGCGCCAGGCACCAAGACCGCACGACCTGCCGGGCGCAAGCTTTGGGAGGGCGTGCGTATTGGCACCAACCCGGAGCGGGGATCGGGGATCGACGGGAGGACGAGCGGTCGGTCGGCTGAGCCAGACAGCCGGTGAGATTCCTTTTATTGCTTTGTAAACTATTTACAATAAAGGGGATTTATTTATAAAGAAGCTTTAACGTGTTATTTCTGGGCTCGGGCAATCACGTCGAACTATAAATTCGGTGGAACGTACCCTCAAACTCTGTGAGCTAGCCGCGGCGTTTGTTGCGAGCAAAACATAGCTAAACAGTTCGTTACACCTGGCGCCCAAACTACGTGATTGCTTTAGAGTCTAGGAGTAACACTGCTTCAAGATGGGGAGGAAAAACTGGATCTACGCGCTTCGCAAAGAAGAGTTGTGCGAAGTGTGCAGAGAGCTCGGTCTCGCAGCGGATGGAACCGTGGAGAGCATGAGGGCACTGGTGGCAAGGTGGGCCGAAGATAGAGAGGAGGATGAAGTGATGGTGGTCGCGCGAGGATTCGAGGAGAAGTTCGCGCAGAGGACCACGCCGAGGCAGAGAGCGGTGAGCGAATCAGAAAAGCTCATCCAAAGTCTGGCAGTGCCGGAAATGAAGAGCATGAGGAGCATGGAGCCACAAGCGCGGAAGCCAGTCCCGGTACAGGTGGACTATGCGAAGGTGGCGAGGCAAGTCCGAGAGTGGTCGTTCCGTTTCGATGGAACAGGGTATCCTCTCGAATTCGTGGACCGAGTAGCATGGTCTGCCAAAACGTACGGGATGGATATAAACACTATCCCGCGAGCGATGCCCGAGCTACTCCAGGGCAGAGCACAAAAATGGTTCCTGATGAACGACGAGGAGTGGCCCACATGGAAAGAGTTCAGAAGGAGCTTCGAGGCCTTTTTCCTGCCAAAAGGATACTTCGAAAAACTGGCAGACCAGGTAAAGCAGCGGAAGCAACAGCGAGGAGAGCCTTTCAAAGAGTATATGGTAGACCTTCAGGCGCTTATGAAGCCGTTGGGAAAGTCAACAAAGGAGGTCATCGATAGGCTCGTGGAGAACTGCATGCCACGCATGAAAATGTTCATGCGACCCTACGCATGTGCATCACTCGAGGAGGTCATGGGTCTAGCCGAAGAATTCGAGGAGCTGGCTTTGGAAGAGGAGGTCTTCAATAGACAGTCCCCAGCGGCAGACAGAAGATGGCAAAAGGAGGAGTTGCACCATAAACCACCGGAGCAACAGAACCATCCAGGACAAGGGTGGGGGCAGAGATGGCAGCCCGAGGAGCATCGCCAAAGGCCACAGCAACAGCAGCCGAGCCAGCAATGGGCAGGCCCAAGGCAACAACCGCCGAACCAACAATGGGCAGCAAACCCAATCCAAAGGCAGCCGAACATACAGCGGGCAGCGACGCCTGGACACGTAGAAAACCCAGCACAGGCGTGCAACAGATGCGGAGGCATGGGCCATTGGGCCAGCGGGTGCAGGAACCCCAGAATGTTGTTCTGCAGGATGTGCGGCGCAGTGGGGGTAAGAAGCACGGAATGCTGCCAAAGAGCGGGAAACGTGCAGCGATCCCAGCCATAGAGAGGAAGGCGGAGATCGCGAGGTGCTGCCTCTCAGAGATAGTTGGAGGATTAACCGGAGACGGTCAGCAGAGGACCCGGGAATCGCCGGAGAACGGAAAGCGACAAGAAGATTAGTGAAGTTGGCCAACGGGAGCCACATAGAAACTCAAATGGTACTCCTAACAACTGTAAGCTTTGGCAACAAGAAAAAGGACTTGAATATGATAGTGTTGCCAGGCATGGGAGACAGCGCGGTGCTTGGATGGGATTTCCTCGCAGAATTCGGCACAACAATCAACTGCGCAGGCCACCAAGTCACGATCCCGAGAAGAGAGAGATGGAGCGGATGCCTGGAGGATAGGCTGTCCATAGCCATAGCGGGACCCTCGGAGGAATGGGAGCGCGAGCGGGACAAAAGGTTCATCGAAGAAGAGCTGGCGGCGTTCAGGAATCAGAAGGGTTGTTCAAACATAACCCAGCATAAAATCACGATGAAGGACGACATCCCAATTAAACAAAGATACTACCCAAAGAACCCCAAAATACAGGGGGAAATCAATGAAAAGGTGGAAGAACTGCTGGAGAAGGGATGCATCGAACCTTCAAACAGCGCCTACAGCTCACCCATTGTCATGGTGAAGAAAAAGACGGGTCAGTGGAGGATGTGCGTAGACTTTCGGCAGATAAACGCAAAGTCAGTGAAGGATGCGTACCCGATGCCAAGGATAAATTTCATTTTGGAGCAATTGAGGGAGGCAAAATTTTTCAGCAGCCTCGACCTGAAGGACGGCTATTGGCAAATCCCACTTGAGGAAGAGAGCCGGAAATACACGGCCTTTACGGTACCAGGGAAAGGTCTGTACCAGTGGAAGGTGATGCCGTTCGGACTACACTCGGCTTCGGCAACTTTTCAAAGGGCTCTAGACCAGGTCATAGGCCCGGACATGGCTCCCCACGCATTCGCGTACCAGGACGATATAATAGTGATCGGGCGCACGAGGGAGGAGCACATGGCAAATTTAAGGGAAGTTTTCCGAAGACTGAAGGCGGCGAACCTAAGGATAAACACAGAGAAGTGCCATTTCTTCAGGGAAGAGCTTTTGTACCTAGGCCACCGGATAACGAGTCACGGAATTGGTATGGATCCGGGAAAAGTCGCAGCGATCACGGAATTGGAACCACCAACGAACGTGAAAGGGGTACGGCAGTTCATAGGAATGGCGTCGTGGTATCGACGGTTCGTTCCCGACTTCGCGGGGGTCGCAAAACCCTTGAACGATCTCCTGCGAAAGGGAACAAAGTGGGAGTGGACGTCGAGACAGCAAGAAGCGTTCGAAAAGTTAAAGTCGCGGTTAGCAGAGGACCCGGTGCTGGCATGCCCCGACTTCACGAAGAAGTTTGTACTGCAAACGGACGCCAGCGATTACGGCGTAGGCGCAGTGCTGACGCAGGACACGGATGAGGGCGAGCGAGTGGTCGCTTACGCCAGCCGAACGCTAATAGGCGCGGAGAAGAACTACTCGGCAACAGAGAAAGAGTGTCTCGCAATAATCTGGGCAATTCGGCAAATGAGGCCATACCTGGAGGGATACCAGTTCGACGTGATAACGGATCACATGGCGCTGAAGTGGTTAAACAACATAGAGAGCCCACTTGGAAGGATCGCGAGATGGGTTTTCGAGCTGCAGCAATACGACTACGTAATCAGCTATAGGAAAGGCAAGCTGAACGTAGTCGCGGATGCACTTTCCCGCCAGCCGATCGTGGAGAAGCTGAGGAGTGCCACAGCAACGGAAGACGCGGAATGCGTTTGGGTTGGCTCGCTGAAGAAGAAACTAAAAGAAAACCCACAGAAGTATCCGGAATACGTCGAGGAGGCTGGCCTGATTTACCGGCATGTTCCACACAGAGCCGGAAGCGAGGAAGTGGCTTCGTGGAAATTATGTGTGCCAATGTACATGAGGCAACAGGTGCTGAAGGAGAACCACGACGCACCAACAGCAGGACATTTAGGCGGAAGAAAAACAATTGCGAAGATAGCAGCAAGGTACTTCTGGCCAGGGATGCAGAGGGACGTGAGGAAATACGTCAGGAAATGCGAGACATGCCTGCGCTATAAACCGAGCCAGATGCAGGCCGCGGGGAAGATGTTAACACAGGTCCCAGAGGAGCCATGGGCGACGGTGTGTGCAGACTTCGTGGGACCGTTGCCGAGGTCCAAGCATGGGAACACCATGCTACTAGTGATGATCGATCGGTTCTCAAAATGGACAGAAATGGTCCCAATGCGGAAAGCCACAACAGAGACGCTGCAGAAGGCAGTTCGTGAAAGGATCATCGCCAGGTACGGGGTGCCAAAGGTAATGGTGACGGACAATGGTGTTCAATTCACCAGCCGGAGCTTCAAAAAATTCCTCGAGGAGCTCGGAGTTCGCCACCAGTTCACTGCACCATACACGCCTCAGGAAAACCCGACGGAAAGGGCAAACCGGACGGTGAAGACGATGATCGCCCAGTTTGCAGGAAAAGACCAAAGGACGTGGGACGAGCACTGGCCAGAATTGATGCTGGCGGTGAACTCGAGCGTGTCGGACTCCACGGGATACTCTCCGTGTTTCATCACCCAAGGCAGAGAGCCAAGAATGCCGAAAGCAATTTTCGACCAGGGGGCATTGGGGACAGGAGAAGCCCAAGCCACTCCCTCAGAAAATGCGGAAAAATTAAAAGAAGTGTTCGAGCTGGTGCGGAGAAACATGGAGCGCGCGGCGCAGGAGCAGGCTCGGCACTACAATCTGAGGAGGCGGGAGTGGAGCCCGAAGATCGGCGACATAGTGTGGGCGAAAGAACACCATCTATCTAAAGCGGCCGAAGGTTTTGCGGCGAAGCTAGCGCCGAGATACGACGGGCCATACGCAGTAACAAATTTCATTTCGCCGGTGATCGCCGTGCTACGTCACGGGATCACAAAGAAGGAGAGGAGAGCCCACATAAGCGAGCTAAAAGCCCAGGCGGAGGAATCGGCACCGAAGGCGTAGGATAGAAGTAAAAGGAGAGGGTACGATCACCAATAGAAAAAAAAACGCAAAGCACACATACAACCACGGATCTTGGACGGTCCATAAATGCACCACGAAATCATAGTTGATGAGGGACAAAAGAACCGCAAGAACGGATCTGTACCAGGCGGCGGGCCTATAAAAGGCAGCAGCGGACACGGGCCGGCCTTTTTATACAAGTATAATATGGAAGCTAAGAAGTCATCCCAGCCGTCATCCCACGCCTCGCCAGTCGTCTCGTCAGATGAGAGCGACCTGGAAATCCTCGACTTGCCAGGTTGGGACGTCCGGCGGCTCCAATCGACGAGGAGGGTCCTCCGGGTGATGGTCCGGGGAATGGAGTCACGGCGATCCCGGTGGGAAAGGCCAGGACGGAGGAGGAGGACCACCGGCCGAGCCTGAACCTACAGGCGATGAGAAGGAGACGGAGGAGGAGCCAGGACCAGCGGAAGGCGGGCGCTACCCTGGCGCTGGCAAGGGCCAGGACTAGGTTGGCGGAGGAGATGGCCCGAGAGGCGACCCACCGGTGGAGAACGGAAGCAGCGGCAGGGCGTGCCGCAATGCTCCAAAGAGCGGCGCGCCAAAGGTGCCGGCAGAACAGGGCCACCCGGCGGGGCCGTTGGGCCAGGAAGGAGGCGCAGGACGCGCGGATAAGGAGGATGACGGGGCCACGGGAATGGCCAAGCCGGAAGTGGCAGCCGGCGAGGCCACCCACCCCGCACCCGCAGGAGCGGAAGGAGGAGGAGACAGAGGAGGAGCCGTGGACGAGAGGTCCGTGGGTGTGGCCAGCCCCGAAGGTGAGGCCGGGGCTGGAGAGGCAAGTCTCCTGCCCGGAGAAGAGGCCGCCGAGGCCGGTGCTCCAAAGGGCCGAGTCGACAGGAGATGGAGGAGCGGTGCCCGAGCAGAACTGGCCGCCGGAGCTAAAGAGGAAGGTGGAGGAAGAGGCCCGAAGGAGGAAAGGAAAGCCGGGCAGGTGGAGCACAGTCTGGCAGATTGGGCCAGAAAGTTTCCGGGTGCGCGGCGGCCAGAACGGGATACGCGTCACCCGGAAGCTATAAAATAATAAAAAAAAAAAAAAAGAAAACAGAAAATAAAATATATATCACAAAACGAAACACTCAAGGAAAAAAAGGGGGTAAGGGGAAGTCTAAAGGACACAAAAAAGTACATACATATTTAAAAAAAAAAAGGAATATACATAAAAAAAAAAAGGAAAAAAAAATGAATTTAAAAAAAAAAAAAAGCAGAGAAAAATATATAAGAAAAATATTTAAAAAAAAGCAAAGAAAAAAATATATAAGAAAAATATTTAAAAAAAAGCAAAGAAAAAAATATATCAGAAAAATATTTAAATAAAAGATGGAAAAAATATTTAAAAAAAAAAAAAATATATATAAAAAAAAAAAGGGAAACATATAAGAGTACATATGTATAACTATATATACAAAAAAAAAAGAAAAAAAGCGGTACTCGCAACAAAATAGGGATATGGAAGGGGAACGACCCTAAAGTCACCCGAAGAAGGGGGGAAGTGGATAAGGGTATCCACACACAAATATCCACACGCAAAAAAAAAAAAATCAAAAAAAAAAAAAAACAACAGAAATTTTGCGAAACAACAACAAACATGAAGCTGGAACCACGAAGCTTCTGTCGTTCCCGAAGAAGGGGGGAAGTGTGAGGAGATTAGATCTCCCACACACCAAGACAGGTGGCAAGAGGGGCAACAGCGGGGGGGGTGGACATGCAAGTCAGCACTGCAGCGTCGGACGGGCCAGCGCTGCGGTGTTTAGAGATACGGAAGGAGAGAAAGGTGTCAAGGGAGAAATGCGTCGAGCACAGACGGCATGCGGGGGCGGCAGACACAGACGGCATGCGGGGGCAGCAGCGGGGGCAAGAGGAACCAGCACGGCGTCGCGCACGGAAGAGGGCGAAAAGAGGAGTCACCGTGGAAAGTAACGGTCCCGGCCGGGCCTCCGCGGCCGCGCTCGAAGGTCATAGGAAGCAGCGGGGGCGGCGGGGAAAGAAGCGGCCGGCGAGTGCGCAGCTGTGTTTAGAAAATGCACAAGACATAGAAATGCATTTGGGATGTCCAGGGGGGGATCGCGGGGCATCGGGACGAAGTCCGATGACCGGCACAAAAATAATGCAGTTCGGAGGCCCAAGCGGGGCAATCGGGGGAGGGACCATAAAGAAAGCCCGCCGATAGAAAGACAGCGGGATTAGAGAAAGCTAACGGAGAAAGTGAAGGAGCGGAGGATTAACGGCAGGAAGTAGATTCGCAAGGATTAACGGGCGCCTCTGGCACTATATAAGGAGGGCCCATGGAGCGAATCGAGGCCGAGTCTTCTAGGGAAGCTGGGAGAGTGAGTGAAAGACCCCCCGTGGGTAAGTCTGGAATTCAAGTTGGAAAGCTTCCTTGAAGAGTTAGGAGTATAGGCTGAAGGACCCCCCGTGGGTAAGTCCGACAGTCCTTAGTGCGGGCTATTAAAGCGAGTGAGCGAGGATATACGAGAATAGCTTAAGGACCCCCTGTGGGTAAGTCCGGCGGCGGTACGCGCATCAAATCGAGCAAGGAGTCAGGGGGAAAGGATCAAGGATCCGCGGCAAAGCTGAGGCCCAGGGTAAAAGAGTCGGGTGGAGTTACTCCCGGACACGACAGGTATCCTGGTGTAGTGGCGGCAACAACGGATCAGCCTGGCGTACGCCTTGTCTGCTCCTGACCGTTCGATCCAGGTGTGATCCTGTAACGCGAGGGATAGCCAACCCGGGAACTCAAGCCCATTTGTGAATCCAGGCAGGGACACCCCGGGAAGTCAAAAGAATCCTGATCCAGGCGCTGGAGCGTATGCACAGCAAACCACCTGGAGTCAAAGGAGACGCGACGCCCAAACCTCTGGCCTACCACAGATCCTGCGGGGCGTATGCACGCAGGTGTTTGGAGGCGAGTGGCGAACGCGACCGGGGGCGTGTCCTGTAGGGTAGGAAGGCCCTTCGTGCCCTGATCCGGCCGCTAAGCAGCGAGGAGCGTATCCTGCCCGGCGTATGCCTGGGAGGTGAGCCACTCGGTCTGTTAACACGGATTAGGTGCCGGCCACGGCGAAAGGGCGAATCCAGGCAAGCCAAGGGTTCCGAGATCCACGGCATCCCCAAACGGAGGAACAGCAGCAGTAGAGCAGAGACGACGAGGGAGCAGCGGCAGCAGCATAGCAGCGACGACGAGGGAGCAGCGGTAGCAGCATAGCAGCGACGACGAGGGAGCAGCGGCAACCGTAGCGCAGCGACGACGAGGGAGCAGCAGCGACGGACAGGTAGCGGCAGCAGAAGACATCAACAACACAGGCCCCGCACCCAGAGTCCGTGAGTCCGAACGAAGGGAACCGAGAGCCGTTTCGGCGCCAGGCACCAAGACCGCACGACCTGCCGGGCGCAAGCTTTGGGAGGGCGTGCGTATTGGCACCAACCCGGAGCGGGGATCGGGGATCGACGGGAGGACGAGCGGTCGGTCGGCTGAGCCAGACAGCCGGTGAGATTCCTTTTATTGCTTTGTAAACTATTTACAATAAAGGGGATTTATTTATAAAGAAGCTTTAACGTGTTATTTCTGGGCTCGGGCAATCACGTCGAACTATAAATTCGGTGGAACGTACCCTCAAACTCTGTGAGCTAGCCGCGGCGTTTGTTGCGAGCAAAACATAGCTAAACAGTTCGTTACAAAGTATCTCCGAAGGATGTAACTCCACGAACAAATATTCCATGCTTCCACCGCTAGACTGCAAGAAATTATCCGGTATGAAGTGTCGGCTTGATCTGGTCGACCATTCCGATTGTCTCGAAATAAAGCGCTATTCCTAGATACAAAATCCTAAATCACCTCATCAATTCCATAATAAAATCTTCAGCTAAATCTCATTTCGAAGTTAAGAAAGTCGCTTCAGTCACTGTTGTCGCGTGGTCGTCCCGATCCGTAAATACTCGCGGTAGTAAACGCGGCCGCAATTCCTATGCGCAGAACTTCAGATACCTCCTGTCAGACTCTTAGCTTGTTCCTGAACGCTAAACTGAAACTAATTAATTAAAAAAAACTCTGGAACAATAGAGCAGCACAGTGAGTTTCACAACTCACTTGCAGGGCCTACCCCTAACTAGAATCCTCGCTTCAATGTCCGCTCTGGGCGTCAAATCGAGTAATCGTAGTCATGCATTCTTTACAAAATGTCTTCGGGCCCCACGTTGGGCGCCAAATTATTATATGTAGTATCCAGTTAGTAAAAGCAAGTATTCGTACGCTGCTGTTCCCTTTCGTTTTACCACATCGTTAAAGAAAAACTGGTAGCAAAGGGGCTTACTGTCGGTATTCACCCTGGGATCGACGGATCGTCTTTACCCACGGAGCGTAGGAGGTTTCGGGGGCATGCACTTCTTTCGTTGCTCGGTTCTAAGCTCGTCGGAACGGTGTGGGTTCTTTCTAGCTTCCTACATAACACCACTCTACTCTAATATTTATTTAAGTGCACTTCACTGTTCGTTAATGATCGGGCAATTATTTGAATTTAGACCTGTTGGAAACGGACGGACACGGGTTGTATTGAGGATCAGGAAAACTTTCGCTTGATCAGGGTGGCTGAGATGTTGTACGCTCTCCTGGTCTTTACCCTTCCTACCTTGATACCTCGATGTGAATCTGCTTGGTATCCCTAGAGTAATGTACTCTACAGACTCAAACGACTTCGGAGTTTCCTGAAAACTGCATCACCATAAGCCCCAGACCCAGATAATACTCTTCTATTCCATTATAATATACATTATCTTTACTAAATCAAATCAAAATACACTTCATACGCCTTTGCGCCATATCAAAATAAAGAAAATCAAAATTAAGGAACAAAAGAAATAATACTACAAATTCTTCTTACTTTAATTTAGCCTATCTGTCATATGTACCAATTGTCACTGCATTCACTAACATATGTTACATTTATATATATATAGATAGATATATATTCACTTTTTGCGGACTTACGCTCGTCTCCGGCGATGCAGTTTCGTTGGGCCCATCGAAGATGCAGATTTCTGTAAAATGGTGCTTCTATCGTCGCAAGTGAAAGCTGGTGGCGGTTGTGTGGTGCATGTGCAGTTACATTTAAACTACATGGAAATAGAAATTACCCTAAATAACTATCTCTAGCAAAATCTTAAATCTAATTTTAATTGATCCAACGCTTTGATACTTCTCCCATCCTAGTTCGTGATTGCTTTTCTCAGGATCTTTTGCTGAATTCGGGTCGCTGCGGGGGGGTGGAGTGCGGAGGTTAGAACCGGCGGATCTGCGAGATCACGTGGTTATGAGTTCATGCCGCACTGGCACAAGGATGAGTGAGTCCCAAGTTTGGCTGCTGTGGAAACTGTTGCATTAGCCTACTCTGCTCATGGCTCTGTTACGCCATCAGTTTAGGGTTAGGTTGCCAGGTGTACTCGACCTCTTACACTCGATCTTTTTCCACACCTTTTTTCCTCACTTGCTTCCTTTCCGACCGGTTGCCTTTGTTTTTGCCAGTGGCAACTGCCACATTGATGAAAAGCGCGAACGCGCTACGCGACGTGCGCGAGGCTAACCGGCCGGTGGAGATCGCAATACAGGTTGCTTTCCCACTGTAATACAAATTCTCTCACTGATCTGTTCACTATCTATCCACTATATTTACCTTTCAGCAATCTTAGTATTCTCAACTGTTGCAAGAGATGTTCCCAATACTGATGTTAGAGATGTTGGAAATTTTATAAATTCCAAAGCTGTTTTAGCACGTGCTTGCTGCCTTCTTTCAATTTACGCAGGTCTGTGTTTCACGTGATGTCCTTTAAATGGTACACTCCTAGTTGTTTCTCCGTGTCGCTAACTAATTCATAGTAAATCGGACTTATCTTCTTCTTAATTTTTGCTTTGACAAATACTGGTGCAAGCTTACTGCTGAACTTCTTTGCCGCATTGCTTTGCGCGAAACTACGGGCATAAACGGTGTCTCCTTCTTTTAGCTTGACCGCACGACAACGCAAGTTATAAACTTTAGCGTTTGCTTCATGACACTGACTGATCCTCTCCTTAGCCGTCTTCCTAGCTAACGCTAATAAATCCGGTGTTTTTAAAGCTACATCGTCTGTCAAAGCTTTTAGCCTTCTAAGCAATACATAGTCTCGCCCGTCTACAATCATGTTCTGACCAAAACAAAGGGAATACGGCGAAAAGCCCGTACTCCGATGTACACTTGCTCTTAAAGACGCACTAATCTGATCAATGCTTGAATCCCAGTTTGTATGATCGGTGTCTAAATATGCCCTAATTGCTGCTAACACTGATCGATTTACACGTTCACTTGCGTTCGCTTGTGGTGAGTAGATCGCGGTACATATACGTCTGACTCCAAACCGCGTCAAAAATGCTTTAAAATGTCCTGACTTGTATTGGGATCCGTTATCCGCTAGGATTGACTCCGGAACACCGAATGTATGAAACACTTGTGACTCTAGGTAATCGCAAATCCTTTCAGAGGAGAACTTTCGCAAAGGCTGCAAGAAATAAAACTTCGTATTATGACCCAATATGATCAATAATCCTATGTTTCCCTTCTTGGATCTCGGGTAAGGACCTAGCAGATCCATGTAAAGTTTCTCGAACGGCCTTTCTGATACTATGGGTTTCCCTAATGGTGGCCTCAGTATAGTGTTCGCACTCTTACTTGTTTTACAAATTGGACACTCCGAGACGTAACTACGAATCTGAGTAACCATTCCTGGCCAATATAGATATCGCTTGAGCTTCTCCATCATCTTTGTCATGCCTATATGAACAGAATCGGGAGGATTGTGACCGCGCGATATAACCTTGTCAACTAAACTGACGGGAACGTACAATTTCCATGCCTGTTGTTCTTGCGCTATATCTCCACTTGATGCTTCTGTTTTCTTATAAATAAACTGATCGACAATTTTAAAATCTGGTAACCTGTCTTGATTAGCTTTAATATGTTCTCGTAGCTCTCTGTACTGTGCTGAATTGAACTCGTTAGACTCTAAGTCGATAATAGGTCCGCTATCTAATACTTCGTCTATTGCACCTTCTTCGCGACGCGACAAAGGTGCAGATAGGTAGGTAAAGATTACAAAGGTAAAGATAGTGCTCTATCTTTAGTTTAAGTCCACGTAATTTCATGGCCCACCTTTCCAGTAATGACTTGAAAATGTAGGCTCTATTCCTTTTATAACTGCTTAACACTCTAGCTCTGTCACGGAATAGTTGCGTTGCGCTTTCGACAATTTTTCTGACATATACGCTATAGGCAATTCGATGTCATCTTCGTTCTTTTGCGCTAACACACATCCTAGTCCATGCAGGCTGGGGTCACATAACAAAATGAACTGTTTCTGAAAATCAGGTGTCCGCAGAATTGGTGACGACGTCAACTTCTGCTTGAGCGTCTTGAACGCTTCGTCGGCCTTATTACTCCATTCAAGAGTTTTGTTCTTCTTAAGAAGATCTGTCAGTGGGGTTGCAATTGTGGCATAGTTGTCCACAAACCGCCTGTACCATCCGGATACTCCGAGAAATCGTCTCAGCTGTTTTATGGAGTTGGGAACTGGAAAGTTTTCCACTGCACTGACTGGGGGCACTCTGGGTCAACTTTCAATTGGCCGTGCCCAATGATATATCCCAGATATCTAACCTCTGTAAAGCAAAACTTCGATTTAGCTATATTTATTGTTAGGTTTGCCTTACGCAGGTGGCTTGCGATTTCTTCGAGCAATGTCATGTGTGACACGAAATCTTCGGACAAAACTAGCAAATCGTCCAAATGTACGAAGACTCTTGTGCGCAACATTGGTGGTATCACAATATCCATCAATCTGCACAGAGTTTGAGCCGCGTTGCAGAGACCGAAAGGCATTACCTTGTACTGGTACAATGGCCTGTTAGGAATCGTGAAGGCTGTGTATTGCCGTGATTTCTCTTCTAGCGGTATCTGCCAAAACGCGTGTTTCATATCTAAAGTAATGTAGCGAGCTGGTGGCAAGCGACTAAGAATAGCATCCTTGATCGTGAGCTTGTTCACTTCTCTGGAATCTAAGCATAGACGAACCTTGGGTCCCTTTTTAACAAATCGCAATTGCTGCTCCACGGACTCTTGGATTCCTCTATAATTCCCAATGCCAACATGTTCTCTACTTCTTTAAACATTAAATCCTCCTTTGCTGGTGAAATCGGCCAGTGTCGCTGCTTCACGGGCTTTGCATCTCCAACATCAATTCTATGCTCCAGGACATGTGTTCTCCCTAAACCATTTCTTTCATAGGAAGGTAACTTCGCAATGACTAAATCTAGCCTCTGTTTCTGACTGGTTGACAGTGCATGAGTTTTAGCTACTTCATACGTTGTTTCCTCTCTATTTTCCGTTAGTTCGGATACTGACTGCTTTTGATCCATTATTTTATCAAGTAATCCAAACTTTCGCCAAAAATCTATGCCTAAATAGACGTCTTGATTAAGATCTGGTATTATGAAAAATTCGATTGTTTTCTTGAGATCCCGGTACGCTATCTCCGTTTAGATTCTTCCTCTAGTGACGTTGCACTGTGCGTTAGCTGTTCTAATCCTTCCTGAACACTTAAGCATTTTCGATTGAGTTGCTAATTCCTTGGCTACTCTACTGCCTATGCAACTAATGGACGCGCCTGAGTCCAGTAACGCTACGTATTGATTCTTCTCTATCTCTGTGTATAGCCTGTTATCTGAGTTCAAAAATATCGCTGAAACTAACTTCTGTCGACAAGTCTGAACTTCCCTCAAAAATCGTTTTATTCTCGTTTTCGATCGTCTCGCCTTCTTCGCACAAGAGTTGACGTCTCCGAGGATACGTTCTCTTGCTGCCTTATAATTTGCCTCGCGAATATGATAGGGCTTGAACAGTATTGATCTATCCGGTAAGGTTTTGTTAAGTTCGCACTCCCGTGGAAGTGGACTTACCGTAAATTCTGTCTGAGTACTATTATCGGATTTTATTGTCTCTCTGGTTTTCCGATGGGTTACACTTTTGACATCGGGGCTTGTAAGAATGTTTGGCCCCGCATCCATAGCAAAAGATACTGCGAACGTCGAGACAGTCGTCGAAGCGATGTCCGAGCTTGTCGCAGTTCCAAAACTTCAATTGCTTTCGTTGCACTGCTGCGACTTCGCTGCAATCGTCATGTTCAAAGTCTGGTTCTAGTTGCGAGACTACAGGGCTCTGTTGATAGCTGCTTTTCCCTGTTTGAGATCGCATCTGTCTGCAAAACTGCTCGTGGGTGCGAATTTCCGCCCTTAAATGTGTTAAGGTGGGCACGTGCAAGTGCATTAATTCATATCAGATTGATGGCTTTGAATGTCTAATAAGAAGCTTCACCAATGACTCTTCTGTAATCCGGGTATTCAATCGGGCTACGAGTTTCTCTACTTGGAATTGGTATTCCTCGAAGGGTTATTTTTCTGCCTGCCGTCTGTTATTGATTAACTCCCAGATATCCATATCCGACTCATTGTCCCTGAACTTATTCCTGAATTCCCTACAAAATTCTCTCCAATCGAAACGTTGAACGATGAATGAACGATGGAAATTCCAGTACCATTCACCTGCTTTCCCTATAAAAAATAGGTGTAAGTGATCACACAAAAGCTGTCTATCGCCGCTGAGATTCTGTTTCGCTAGGGCTTTTACTCGATAAAGAAATTCTTCGGCTTGCAATCCCTCCTTCGTACCATCGAACTTAATGTGCCAACTCTGAATGATACTTGGTACTTTCTCGGGCTGGACTGCCGAAAAGGATCTGCCTACTTGATGACCGTATAGGTGGCTGTTCTCCCCAGATACTATAGCTGGATTTTCACTACCGACCTGTGTGTGGTTCTCTGACCTGTGTCTGTTAGGACTGTGGGGTTGGTTCCCCATTTGCATCATTGCAAATTGCGACTGAATAAATTGCGTGAGGTCTTGCTTCAATAGCTGCTGCTGAGTTTGCATAGCTGCTTGAACTACCTTGCCTATCTCTACAATATTTTCTGATCTCGACGTATCTACTACTGACTCCGTGCCAAGGCTTTGTTCCAGACGCTCTGTCTCGTGATTCTGTCTGTTCGACCTGAGCGTCATTCCTGTGCGCTGTACAAGATCACGAAGAGGTAGACCAGTAGTACCAAGAAGAGGAGCTATTCTTAGTTCAAGCAGCTATGCAAACTCAGCAGCAGCTATTGAAGCAAGACCTCACGCAATTTATTCAGTCGCAATTTGCAATGATGCAAATGGGGAACCAACCCCACAGTCCTAACAGACACAGGTCAGAGAACCACACACAGGTCGGTAGTGAAAATCCAGCTATAGTATCTGGGGAGAACAGCCACCTATACGGTCATCAAGTAGGCAGATCCTTTTCGGCAGTCCAGCCCGAGAAAGTACCAAGTATCATTCAGAGTTGGCACATTAAGTTCGATGGTACGAAGGAGGGATTGCAAGCCGAAGAATTTCTTTATCGAGTAGAAGCCTTAGCGAAGCAGAATCTCAGCGGCGATAGACAGCTTTTGTGTGATCACTTACACCTATTTTTTATAGGGAAAGCAGGTGAATGGTACTGGAATTTCCATCGTTCATTCATCGTTCAACGTTTCGATTGGAGAGAATTTTGTAGGGAATTCAGGAATAAGTTCAGGGACAATGAGTCGGATATGGATATCTGGGAGTTAATCAATAACAGACGGCAGGCAGAAAAATAACCCTTCGAGGAATACCAATTCCAAGTAGAGAAACTCGTAGCCCGATTGAATACCCGGATTACAGAAGAGTCATTGGTGAAGCTTCTTATTAGACATTCAAAGCCATCAATCTGATATGAATTAATGCACTTGCACGTGCCCACCTTAACACATTTAAGGGCGGAAATTCGCACCCACGAGCAGTTTTGCAGACAGATGCGATCTCAAACAGGGAAAAGCAGCTATCAACAGAGCCCTGTAGTCTCGCAACTAGAACCAGACTTTGAACATGACGATTGCAGCGAAGTCGCAGCAGTGCAACGAAAGCAATTGAAGTTTTGGAACTGCGACAAGCTCGGACATCGCTTCGACGACTGTCTCGACGTTCGCAGTATCTTTTGCTATGGATGCGGGGCCAAACATACTTACAAGCCCCGATGTCAAAAGTGTAACCCATCGGAAAACCAGAGAGACAATAAAATCCGATAATAGTACTCAGACAGAATTTACGGTAAGTCCACTTCCACGGGAGTGCGAACTTAACAAAACCTTACCGGATAGATCAATACTGTTCAAGCCCTATCATATTCGCGAGGCAAATTATAAGGCAGCAAGAGAACGTATCCTCGGAGACGTCAACTCTTGTGCGAAGAAGGCGAGACGATCGAAAACGAGAATAAAACGATTTTGGAGGGAAGTTCAGACTTGTCGACAGAAGTTAGTTTCAGCGATATTTTTGAACTCAGATAACAGGCTATACACAGAGATAGAGAAGAATCAATACGTAGCGTTACTGGACTCAGGCGCGTCCATTAGTTGCATAGGCAGTAGAGTAGCCAAGGAATTAGCAACTCAATCGAAAATGCTTAAGTGTTCAGGAAGGATTAGAACAGCTAACGCACAGTGCAACGTCACTAGAGGAAGAATCTAAACGGAGATAGCGTACCGGGATCTCAAGAAAACAATCGAATTTTTCATAATACCAGATCTTAATCAAGACGTCTATTTAGGCATAGATTTTTGGCGAAAGTTTGGATTACTTGATAAAATAATGGATCAAAAGCAGTCAGTATCCGAACTAACGGAAAATAGAGAGGAAACAACGTATGAAGTAGCTAAAACTCATGCACTGTCAACCAGTCAGAAACAGAGGCTAGATTTAGTCATTGCGAAGTTACCTTCCTATGAAAGAAATGGTTTAGGGAGAACACATGTCCTGGAGCATAGAATTGATGTTGGAGATGCAAAGCCCGTGAAGCAGCGACACTGGCCGATTTCACCAGCAAAGGAGGATTTAATGTTTAAAGAAGTAGAGAACATGTTGGCATTGGGAATTATAGAGGAATCCAAGAGTCCGTGGAGCAGCAATTGCGATTTGTTAAAAAGGGACCCAAGGTTCGTCTATGCTTAGATTCCAGAGAAGTGAACAAGCTCACGATCAAGGATGCTTATCCACTACCTCATGTGGACGGTATTCTTAGTCGCTTGCCACCAGCTCGCTACATTACTTTAGATATCAAACACGCGTTTTGGCAGATACCGCTAGAAGAGAAATCACGGAAATACACAGCCTTCACGATTCCTAACAGGCCATTGTACCAGTACAAGGTAATGCCTTTCGGTCTCTGCAACGCGGCTCAAACTCTGTGCAGATTGATGGATATTGTGATACCACCAATGTTGCGCACAAGAGTCTTCGTACATTTGGACGATTTGCTAGTTTTG
Source organism: Drosophila ananassae (assembly GCF_017639315.1). Taxonomy (NCBI): domain Eukaryota; kingdom Metazoa; phylum Arthropoda; class Insecta; order Diptera; family Drosophilidae; genus Drosophila; species Drosophila ananassae. Next base: position 183,472 of record NW_025319123.1, read on the forward strand.
TCCGAAGATTTCGTGTCACACATGACATTGCTCGAAGAAATCGCAAGCCACCTGCGTAAGGCAAACCTAACAATAAATATAGCTAAATCGAAGTTTTGCTTTACAGAGGTTAGATATCTGGGATATATCATTGGGCACGGCCAATTGAAAGTTGACCCAGAGTGCCCCCAGTCAGTGCAGTGGAAAACTTTCCAGTTCCCAACTCCATAAAACAGCTGAGACGATTTCTCGGAGTATCCGGATGGTACAGGCGGTTTGTGGACAACTATGCCACAATTGCAACCCCACTGACAGATCTTCTTAAGAAGAACAAAACTCTTGAATGGATTTATAAGGCCGACGAAGCGTTCGAGACGCTTAAGCAGAAGTTGACGTCGTCACCAATTCTGCGGACACCTGATTTTCAGAAACAGTTCATGTTGTTATGTGACGCTATGTTGTTATAGCCTGCTTGGACTAGGATGTGTGTTAGCGCAAAAGAACGAAGATGACATCGAATTGCCTATAGCGTATATGTCAGAAAAATTGTCGAAAGCGCAACGCAACTATTCCGTGACAGAGCTAGAGTGTTAAGCAGTTATAAAAGGAATAGAGCCTACATTTTCAAGTCATTACTGGAAAGGTGGGCCATGAAATTACGTGGACTCAAACTAAAGATAGAGCACTGGCTCACAAAACGTTGTGGCGGATGCACTGTCGCGTCGCGAAGAAGGTGCAATAGACGAAGTATTAGATAGCGGACCTATTATCGACTTAGAGTCTAACGAGTTCAATTCAGCACAGTACAGAGAGCTACGAGAACATATTAAAGCTAATCAAGACAGGTTACCAGATTTTAAAATTGTCGATCAGTTTATTTATAAGAAAACAGAAGCATCAAGTGGAGATATAGCGCAAGAACAACAGGCATGGAAATTGTACGTTCCCGTCAGTTTAGTTGACAAGGTTATATCGCGCGGTCACAATCCTCCCGATTCTGTTCATATAGGCATGACAAAGATGATGGAGAAGCTCAAGCGATATCTATATTGGCCAGGAATGGTTACTCAGATTCGTAGTTACGTCTCGGAGTGTCCAATTTGTAAAACAAGTAAGAGTGCGAACACTATACTGAGGCCACCATTAGGGAAACCCATAGTATCAGAAAGGCCGTTCCAGAAACTTTACATGGATCTGCTAGGTCCTTACCCGAGATCCAAGAAGGGAAACATAGGGTTATTGATCATATTGGATCATAATACGAAGTTTCATTTCTTGCAGCCTTTGCGAAAGTTCTCCTCTGAAAGGATTTGCGATTACCTAGAGTCACAAGTGTTTTATACATTCGGTGTTGCGGAGTCAATCCTAACGGATAACGGATCCCAATTCAAGTCAGGACATTTTAAAGCATTTTTGACGCGGTTTGGAGACAGACGTATATGTACCGCGATCTTCTCACCACAAGTACTCCAGTACCATTCACCTGCTTTCCCTATAAAAAATAGGTGTAAGTGATCACACAAAAGCTGTCTATCGCCGCTGAGATTCTGCTTCGCTAAGGCTTCTACTCGATAAAGAAATTCTTCGGCTTGCAATCCCTCCTTCGTACCATCGAACTTAATGTGCCAACTCTGAATGATACTTGGTACTTTCTCGGGCTGGACTGCCGAAAAGGATCTGCCTACTTGATGACCGTATAGGTGGCTGTTCTCCCCAGATACTATAGCTGGATTTTCACTACCGACCTGTGTGTGGTTCTCTGACCTGTGTCTGTTAGGACTGTGGGGTTGGTTCCCCATTTGCATCATTGCAAATTGCGACTGAATAAATTGCGTGAGGTCTTGCTTCAATAGCTGCTGCTGAGTTTGCATAGCTGCTTGAACTACCTTGCCTATCTCTACAATATTTTCTGATCTCGACGTATCTACTACTGACTCCGTGCCAAGGCTTTGTTCCAGACGCTCTGTCTCGTGATTCTGTCTGTTCGACCTGAGCGTCATTCCTGTGCGCTGTACAAGATCACGAAGAGGTAGACCAGTAGTACCAAGAAGAGGAGCTATTCTTGGTACTACTGGTCTACCTCTTCGTGATCTTGTCCTAGCAGCATTTTTTTTTTTGCGCGGTTCCCACTGCATACGTACAGCCCACCTCCCGTCCAACCGACCGAGGGACACTGCCGCGTAACGTACGGCTCGAATCGCGGGAATAGATCCGAGATAGATAAGCGAGGATTAGGAGAAAGATATTACGAGGAAGAGTGTCGCATAGATAAGGCGGTTAATATAAGCGATTTAAGATTGTTAGTAGAGCAAAGTGATAAGATGTGGTAGAGACCATTGTAGTCCGAACATAATACCCTGAACGGATCGTGTTGGGCATATGTCGAACTACAATGGCTGAGGAGTAGAGGACGAAAGTTTCTGGTCCTTCTACTAGGAATGTTAAAGTTTAAACGTGTTAGTAAATGCTGGCTGTCTATATTTCCATAAATAAGATTATATAGAAACATGACACCCAGCATCGTTCTACGATTTGTTAATATTGGTAAGTTGATTAGTAAAAGTCTACTATGATAAGAGGGGAGGTAAAGATTTGCATCCCAATTAAGTCCCCTAAGAGCAAAAGTAAGGAAGTTTTTTTGTACAGATTCAATGTGATCTTGGTGTACTCCATATTGAGGACTCCAGACACACGATCCATACTCAAGAATCGGACGGACCAGTGATGTATATAACGTTTTAGTTATGTACGGGTCATTAAATTCTTTTGACCATCTTTTAATAAAACCAAGCACACCCATAGCTTTATTAACCATGGTAGATACATGGTCGGTAAATTTAAGTTTTAAATCTAATAGGACACCTAGATCGTTAACCTGAGTTAATCGTTCTAAGGCGTTCCCATAGAGAAAGTACATAGCCTGGTGAGGACTAGATCGGTAAAAAGACATAAGTTTACATTTCGATCCATTAAGCTTTAGGTTATTTGCTAAACACCAATTTTGAAGTTTATCCAAATCGGATTGAAGTCTAGACTGGGCGCTAGTGAATTTATACTGAAGGCATAGCTTAACGTCATCAGCGTACATAAGTACAAGTGAATTAGTTAAGGCAAGGGGCAAGTCGTTAATAAACAGATCAAAAAGTAGGGGTCCAAGATGGCTTCCTTGGGGCACCCCCGATGTGGCGCGGACTACATGCGAGGTAACATCTTTAAAGAAAACACGTTGGGTTCTCCCTGATAAGTAGCTCGAAATCCACATAAGAAGATCAGTTGGGAATCCCAAAAGACTGAGTTTACTTATAAGAAGCGAATGGTTAACAGAGTCAAATGCTTTACTGAAGTCAGTGTATATGACGTCTGTTTGTAAGCCATTCCGGAAGCCATCCGTGATAAAAGATGTTAGCTCCAATAAGTTGGTAGTGGTGGAGCGGCGCTTCATGAAGCTATGCTGGCACGGAGTTATTATTGAACTACATAGGTGTTGCAAATGTGGAGTGATAAGTTTTTCAAAAAGCTTTGGAATTGCCGACAATTTAGAGATGCCTCTATAATTAGCAGCGTCGGATTTTTTCCCTTTTTTATGCAGCGGAATAATGAAGGATTCCTTCCACATAAAGGGAAAGATCGAAGTTTCCAGCGATAGATTAAAGAGTTTAACAAGCGGTTTGCACAGTGCCTCGGCGCAGTACTTCAGAACACAGCCTGGTACTCCATCAGGGCCTGGCGAATACACGGGCTTAACCTTAAGAAGATCCGATAACACACCACTTTGATCGAAAGATGGGCAAAATATAAGGTTGGCTGATTGGATATTATAAGTGTAAGGCTGAGCTAAACTGCTGCTAGGTGAATAGGTAGTTTGAAAAAACTGTGCAAAGAGATCGGCCATTGCCTGATCGGTGTTCGCATAAGAGTTCTCAAACGTAAGCAGTGGGGGAAAAGATACATGTTTACGCTTAGTGTTTACAAAGTTATAAAACTGCTTCGGATCCTGAGTAAACTGAATCCTGCAGCGGCGAATATAACTCCTATAACATTCTGCGTTATGCACGGTGAAATTGGACCGAGCTACTAAGTATCTTGAATAACTAACTGTACAGCCAGATAATCTATGTTTGTTTAAAAGTCTACTCATACTATTCTTTAAATTTATAAGGTGCCTTGTATACCAAGGCGGATTCGTTGAAGCGGACGGATATTTCCACGGCACGCAAGCGTCGAAAAATATGTTCAAAGTGTAATAAAATTTTTTTAATGCGATGTTTATATCCTCGCATGCCGGTAAATCAGACCAATCAAATTCCAAAATTAACTTATTTAATTTCATAAAGTCAGCCTTACGAAAGAAACGAACTTTCTGAGATTTAACTGTAGACTTAAGGTCAATTAAGGAATTATTTTCGATTGAAACCTCAAGAGTGGGATGATATGGATCCTCAGGATTAGAAAGGGGCAAAGTTCTGGAAAGAGTAATTCCATCAGGATCAGAAACGAAACATAAGTCCAACAGCCGACCTAAAGAATTCTGAAGATTGAAAGAATGAATTCTGAGAATCTAACGTGGTTAATTTGCCCGAGTGACATGTCGAACATGCCCTCAGGGAAGTCATGGTAGGAGTTAAGCTGTAAAGACGGTGAATTATCAACATTTGACCACATAAGTTCTGGGATATTAAAGTCACCCAGAGCTATTAGCTGGTCACCATCAGACAGACGATCGAAAACCAAACGAATAGCGGACAAATGTTGCCAGTATGTTGGCGGTTCGGACGAAGGTGGTATGTACGAACAGGTAACATACAAAGATTGATCGGACAAAGTGATTTTGATGCAAAGAAATTCAATGTCACCAAACTCTTGTGATTTTACCTCTTCAGAAGCGAATTTGGAGTCTACAGAAATTAGCACTCCTCCTCCCCTTCGCAAAGTTCTATCACATCTAAAAGTGGTGTACCTACTAGGAAAAACTTCGGAGCTTAAGATCTCCGGCTTTAACCAAGTTTCTGTGAATACAATAATGTGGGATGCAAAAGAAGAACTATCAAAATACAGTTTGGGAAGTTTACTACGTAACCCTCTTGTCTTCTGATAGGTAAGTGTTAATGAAGACATTAGTTTTTTGAGATTGAGGAAGATGAGGTGGAAGGTTGATCAGTGGCCTTAACATGTGGGAGTTTTACACCCACAGGTTTGGTTATCTTTTTTTTCACCGTACTTGGCTGATGTTCTTGGACGAAAATGTTCTCTGGCCAAAAGCTGGCGGAACAGATCGTCTTGAACATCTGCAAGGGCACACGTATTTTGAAAGATGACGTGTGCCTGGTGTAAGAATATTTGAATTTTGTAATATCCACCACCTTTATGTCGGCTTTTGCTTTGGCTTTGATGTAAGCCGAGATATCAATCTCCGAAGTATCAGGGGCAAGCCGGGAAACAAAAATGTGTTTTGATGGTGGGATCACCTGCAAGGGTTTTGGTGCCGCCGTAACTAATACTGCGGCATCAGTGCGTACCGGGGGTCCGGACGGTTTATTACCCTGTTTGGTGACTGTTACAGGAGTTTCAATTATTGGGTCTGGGATCACTTGAAACGATGCCACAGAGGACATATCGGACAATTGCTCATTGAGTCCGAGACATTCGGAAGCCGAATTTTTCTCAGGTCCGGCCCTTGGGGTGGCCAGAGGGGTGGCCAGGCTGCATAGTTGTCGGCTGAGCAGGCAGAAGATTATTCGACCCAAGCACATCACTAAAAGCGGATTTCTTACGCTTTGGAGACTCATTTAGTAGTTGAAGACTACTAAACTGTGTATCAAGCGCACAGAGTTGGTCATTGATTTTTCGAAAACCACTAATCAACTCCTTGAAACCGCTTTTAGTCTGCCTCATGAACGACCTCATTTCGTCCTGAACAGCACGACAACCGTCACAGCAAAAGTGGAGTCCAGACCTACGCGAGATTGCATCCGACACTGATGCCGTGAACCCGGCACACTTAGCGTGTAAAACGTTTTCACAGAGCCAGCAATGGATGGTAGGCTGGGAAGACGAGATTGTCTTATTGCAAGACTTTAATGCACAGACCAATTTAAAATCCATAATTATTAAAAATTTGAATAATTAATTTATTAAAAATTATTTAAAATTAAATAATTAATTTATTAAAAATTATTAAAAATTTAAATAATTAATTTATTAAAAATTATTAAAAAATTAATAATTAATTTAAAAATATTATTTTATTTTATTAATGAGGAACCTTGAACCACTGTACCAAGGAAACGAGAAGGGGAGTTTAAAGAGAGCAGTTAGTGCAAGTTAGTAAGATTGAAAGAAATAGAGATAAGAATCTCTATTGAGCGAGAGTAGAAGCAAAAGAATAGCAACAACACCGTAGGAGATGAAGAAGCAGAGCAGGGCTATGTTTGGAAAGTAAGTTAAATAAATTATAATTTTACCTCCAAATATATCACTGCACACGCGAAGCGATACGGATCTAGAAAATTGCAATTTGTTTTTATATCAGTAAAGAAATGAACACCGATTGTTTATAGAAAGCTTATTGCAAATTTTACAAAAACATAGTGCGCACAAAAAAAACACGTCCGTCCGCTTTAAGATAAAGAGAGGAAGTTGACTGCTTGGATTTGAATCTACATCTACCAAATTGTTATTACTGCCGGATGGTGCCGTATCGACTACGCATTCTGCAGCTATCAGCTCCGCCTACAAATTGTTGCGCGATAAGGAAAGTTGTAACCGGTGTAACACACGGGGGTGTAACACACGGGGCACTGGCTCGCTTGCATCAAGCATTCTCGTATACATTGATTATGGAACGTGTGACCGCAATGCGTAGTTGCTTTAAGCTCCTTTGCTACTATAGGCATCGTACATATTGCACACGCCGTCATGTCCTCGTTGGTGGCTGCTGCCAGATTCGAATTACTATGTCTTACTGACATTTTGCTTGTAAAAACTACAAAAAGTGTTTGTTTTCTTAGGGTCTGTGCTTTGGACTGATGTTTACAGTATAACTCCTACTGTTGATTCCCTGAATCCTACTTCTTTTAATAAAATCATCAAAGTTAATGTTGATTTAGCGGCTTAATTATGGCTTCCTTGATCCGGTACCACTCAATCGAAGTATCTCCGAAGGATGTAACTCCACGAACAAATATTCCATGCTTCCACCGCTAGACTGCAAGAAATTATCCGGTATGAAGTGTCGGCTTGATCTGGTCGACCATTCCGATTGTCTCGAAATAAAGCGCTATTCCTAGATACAAAATCCTAAATCACCTCATCAATTCCACAATAAAATCTTCAGCTAAATCTCATTTCCAAGTTAAGAAAGTCGCTTCAGTCACTGTTGTCGCGTGGTCGTCCCGATCCGTAAATACTCGCGGTAGTAAACGCGGTAGTATGCGCAGAACTTCAGATACCTCCTGTCAGACTCTTAGCTTGTTCCTGAACGCTAAACTGAAACTAATTAATTAAAAAAAACTGGAACAATAGAGCAACACAGTGAGTTTCACAACTCACTTGCAGGGCCTACCCCTAACTAGAATCCTCGCTTCAATGTCCGCTCTGGGCGTCAAATCGAGTAATCGTAGTCATGCATTCTTTACAAAATGTCTTCGGGCCCCACGTTGGGCGCCAAATTATTATATGTAGTATCCAGTTAGTAAAAGCAAGTATTCGTACGCTGCTGTTCCCTTTCGCTTTACCACATCGTTAAAGAATCTTTAACGCTTTACCACATCGGTATTCACCCTGGGATCGACGGATCGTCTTTACCCACGGAGCGTAGGAGGTTTCGGGGGCGTGCACTTCATTCGTTGCTCGGTTCTAAGCTCGTCGGAACGGTGTGGGTTCTTCCTAGCTTCCTACATAACACCACTCTACTCTAATATTTATTTAAGTGCACTTCACTGTTCGTTAATGATCGGGCAATTATTTGAATTAAGACCTGTTGGAAACGGACGGACACGGGTTGTATTAAGGATCAGGAAAACTTTCGCTTGATCAGGGTGGCTGAGATGTTGTACGCTCCCCTGGTCTTTACCCTCACTACCTTGATACCTCGATGTGAATCTGCTTGGTATCCCTAGAGTAATGTACTCTACAGACTCAAACGACTTCGGAGTTTCCTGAAAACTGCATCACCATAAGCGCCAGACCCAGATAATACTCTTCTATTCCATTATAATATACATTATCTTTACTAAATCAAATCAAAATACACTTCATACGCCTTTGCGCCATATCAAAATAAAGAAAATCAAAATTAAGGAATAAAAGAAATAATACTACAAATTCTTCTTACTTTAATTTAGCCTATCTGTCATATGTACCAATTGTCACTGCATTCACTAACATATGTTACATTTATATATATATAGATAGATATATATTCACTTTTTGCGGACATACGCTCGTCTCCGGCGATGCAGGTTCGTTGGGCCCATCGAAGATGCAGATTTCTGTAAAATGGTGCTTCTATCGTCGCAAGTGAAAGCTGGTGGCGGTTGTGTGGTGCATGTGCAGTTACATTTAAACTACATGGAAATAGAAATTACCCTAAATAACTATCTCTAGCAAAATCTTAAATCTAATTTTAATTGATCCAACGCTTTGATACTTCTCCCATCCTAGTTCGTGATTGCTTTTCTCGGGGTGAAGTGCGGAGGTTAGAACCGGCGGATCTGCGAGATCACGTGGTTATGAGTTCATGCCGCACTGGCACAAGGATGAGTGAGTCCCAAGTTTGGATGCTGTGGAAACTGCTGCTTTAGCCTACTCTGCTCTTGGCTCTGTTACGCCATCAGTTTAGGGTTAGGTTGCCAGGTGTACTCGACCTCTTACACTCGATCTTTTTCCACACCTTTTTTCCTCACTTGCTTCCTTTCCGACCGGTTGCCTTTGTTTTTGCCAGTGGCAACTGCCACATTGATGAAAAGCGCGAACGCACTACGCGACGTGCGCGAGGCTAACCGGCCGGTGGAGATCGCAATACAGGTTGCTTTTCCACTGTAATACAAATTCTCTCACTGATCTTTTCACTATCTATCCACTATATTTACCTTTCAGCAATCGTAGTATTCTCAACTTTTGCAAGAGATGTTCCCAATACTGATGTTAGAGATGTTGGAAATTTTATAAATTCCAAAGCTGTTTTAGCACGTGCTTGCTGCCTTCTTTCAATTTACGCAGGTCAATGTTTCACGTGATGTCCTTCAAATGGTACACTCCTAGTTGTTTCTCCGTGTCGCTAACTAATTCATAGTAAATCGGACTTATCTTCTTCTTAATTTTTGCTTTGACAAATACTGGTGCAAGCTTACTGCTGAACTTCTTTGCCGCATTGCTTTGCGCGAAACTTCGGGCATAAACGGTGTCTCCTTCTTTTAGCTTGACCGCACGACAACGCAAGTTATAAACTTTAGCGTTTGCTTCATGACACTGACTGATCCTCTCCTTAGCCGTCTTCCTAGCTAACGCTAATAAATCCGGTGTTTTTAAAGCTACATCGTCTGTCAAAGCTTTTAGCCTTCTAAGCAATACATAGTCTCGCCCGTCTACAATCATGTTCTGACCAAAACAAAGGGAATACGGCGAAAAGCCCGTACTCCGATGTACACTTGCTCTTAAAGACGCACTAATCTGATCAATGCTTGAATCCCAGTTTGTATGATCGGTGTCTATATATGCCCTAATTGCTGCTAACACAAATCGATTTACACGTTCACTTGCGTTCGCTTGTAATGAGTAGATCGCGGTATTGTAGTATGCACATATATTGAATACCCACTGTACCGAAAATACTTAAAGGGTACGCACTGTAACACTTTGTTGCAGTGTTTACATATTTCAAAGTCCCGGTCATAACTCCTAAGTGGCCGAAATATAATCCAATCGTTATGGCTTAGCCCACACACGGGAAATGCTAGCGTCAGCATAACTGCAACGAACGGATAGCATATGCATACCCCTCGCGCCTACACTTGAGAGCGCATAGCAATATACAAAAGTATATAGATACATAGCCGTCTCTCTGCCGCTGCCTGCGAGCAGCGCAGCAATGAGACTTAGCCTTAATTAGACTTAAAGAATATTGTAAAAGACAGAGACATTTCGATCGTTGGAGCGGCACCATTTCTGCTCCAACCAAATAAAATACCAATATACAAATCTAAAACTAAAAGAATGGAATTACTTAAATTACCCAAATACAACGACAAGGATCAACGAGGAATATACATCATGGCGACCGTAACATGAGTCCTGGAGGACTTAGGAATCTGAAGATATTTGGCTAAAAGGAACCAAAGTATTTAAAAATGCAAAAGGATTTAAAGAAAAATACATCATACGGGAAGAGAGTAATACAAGGAGGAGATACGGAAAAACACGTCTGAATGAGTAGAGTGTGCACAATGGTACGTGGAGGTCTAAAAAAAAAATCAACAAAAGAATAGCCCGCATAAAGTGGCTGCTATTTGCTCAATCAACACCGCCCGCATGGACGACGGCGCAGAAGCTATATAACGAGCTTGAATTTTTAAGAGAAACCCTCCAAAACAGAGTACCACAGAGCACAACTCACTCGGAAAATCAAATAAAAGTGATAAACCAAAAACTAATATCGAAACAAAATATTTCCAAGCCTCTGCCGCAACGACCACAGGTCTGCCCGACCGACTGCCCCGGACCTCTCAACTCTGCAGCATGCAATTGCACATGCGTAAAGCCAAAGACTAGTACGAAGACCAACCCAGAACAATAAAAGCAAATAGCAAGCGTGGGAGGCACGACCGCCACCTGCGCCCTCGAGGTAGCGTCAGCGTAGCCAAACCGGCGACGACCAACTAACGTGGAAGGAAGGAAGAAGTAAACCAAGCCTGGGAGCAAAATTTTTTTTTCCATGCACTGCGCTGCATATTTTTTTTGATTGCACTGCGATGCATATTTTTTTTATATCCATAATATAATATTTTGTAAAATTGAGCGGAACCTTTTCTGCTCGATTAGACGTGTAGCCTGTAAAGCTAAGCAAAAAACTAGGTAGGAAGCTTGTTAACTTAAATGCGCAGTAATGCGATAAGTAAATTGTCAACAGAAGATCTTTATAATTTTAATGAAACACAAATAAAAGTATATGCAAAATCCACCAAAATGACGTTGGACATAAAAACAGTGGATTCCACTGCCAATGGCATCAACAAGGTAGAATCTACCAACGTTGATCTATATTGGGTACATGTACTTTTAGTAATCATTGTCGTTATTATGTGCGCCGCTGTTTTTTATAAGATTTACAAGCTGCATAATAATTGTCTGAAAAAAAGGTATATGAGCCGGGGAAATGACCTGGATAAAATATAAGCAGCAAAATAAATAAAAATAAGATAAAATATATATAGCACAAACAACAGATTACACATAAATGTTAACATCTAAAAATCTAAGAAAATGAAAAAAAAACAAGAAAGGAAAGCTAACTTCGGGCGGAGCCGAAGTTTATATACCCTTGCAGTTGAGTCGCAGTCCGCTAGGTGGCGCCACGCATCTTATATTATTAGATATATAGCGGATCGTATATAGTTGGCCGATCCTTATGAAACTTGGAAAATCGAATTATTTTGCCAAAAGAGGAATCCATTGAAACTCCCATCCTTCTAACTTGAAAAACAACGAAGTTATAGCATTTCCGATCAATCAGTTATATGACAGCTATAGGATATAGACGGCCGATCCTGATGACATTTAGCAGATCATATAAGTTGGCCCAAATTAGAATGCACAGAAAGTCCCATCCTTCTAACTCATCTTTCTAACTTAAAAAACACCAAAGTTATGCCAATTTCGATCGTTCTATGACAGCTATAGGATATAGTCGGCCGATCCTTACGAAATTTTGTACATAAGATATTTTGGTCAAGTATAATATGTGTAGAAACTCCCAACCCTCTAACTTAAAAAACAACGAAGTTATGGCATTTCCGATCAATCAGTTATATGGCAGCTATAGGATATAGTCGACCGATCCCGGCCGTTCCGACTTATATACTGCCTGCAAAGGAAAGAAGGGTGTGTGCAAAGTTTCAACTCGATAGCTTTAAAACTGAGAGACTAGTTTGCGTAGAAACAGACAGACGGACAGACGGACAGACGGACCGACGGACAGACGGACAGACGGACATGCTCATATCGACTCAGGAGGTGATCCTGATCAAGAATATATATACTTTATAGGGTCGGAGATGTCTCCTTCACTGCGTTGCACACTTTTGACCAAAATTATAATACCCTCTGCAAGGGTATAATAATAAAATAAAATAATAAATATAAAATATGTCAATATATTCCTCTCACAAAGTACGGCCAAACTAAAGGCATGGAATGGAACAAATTGTACGCAGAATTATCAAACATTAAAACAAATTTTGACAGATCATATAAGTCATTAACCCAGAATAGACCTATCCAAAAGAACACGGAAGCATGTTGAAATATTAGTAGAGTGCTTTAATGAAGCACGAATGCTAATACATAATCACAGGGAAAGGTTAAATCAAGATCATTGGTCACAGGTATCGAAACTTTTTTGATGCTTTTTTATATATATATATATATATATATATATATATATATATATATATATATATATATATATATAGATGCTTTACAAATAATAGAATCAATAAAAGGCGAGCACGAAGAATTAGCTGTCTCCATAATAAATACAAAGCTAAAAGGTGTCGCCAGAAATCTAATCGGTAATGAAACAACAATTACTGAAGTGATTTCTAAACTAAGAGGCAACTTCAAGGGCGAAACTGTAGAAGTATTATCAGCGAAGCTGATGAACCTACAGCAGCGCAATAAAACTGCTAACCAATATACACAAGAAATTGAGCAGATGACAAAAGCCTTAGAAGGTGCATATATAACGGATGGTTTACCTTTAGAGCTAGGCAGAAGTTATTCCACGCAGCATGCAGTCAAAGCAATGACTAAAAATTGCACAATCGATAAGGTGAAACTTATCATGCAAGCTGGCACATTTAGTACTATGAACGATGCTGTTTCCAAATTTGTCAATAGTTGCACCGAAGCAACTGGACAGTCAAATACTGTCCTATATTTCAAGAATTATCTACAGCGCGGCTCAAATCGCGGACGTGGAAATTATAGAGGTAATTCTCGTGGAGAATTATTAATATAGAGGTAATTCTTCTCCTCGTAATTACAATAACTACAACAACAATTACCAAAATAACAACAATAACTACAACAACCAAAATAACAGGGGAGGACGAGGTCAATATAGGGGAAACCATAGAGGCGGTGGAAACTCGTACCAAGGCCCCAATGGCAATAATCAAAGCAATGTCAGAATTACCCAAAATACTAACCAAAACACTTTGGGAAACTCCCAAAGCCCTTTAAATACTCAATAATAAAAGAAATCAGAGTTCACACCATTAATCTCAGCCAAAATATATTCGTTTCATTTTTCAATGTAGCTACTGGAAAAGAGCTTATCTTTTTAATAGATACAGGTGCAGACAAGTCAAGAAATAACCAAATCCAAAGGTTTAGTTTCTTTGGAGATACAGACAACTAAATACATAATTCTATACGATTTTCATATCCTAAATTCACATTTCCCAATTCCATGCGATGGAATAATAGGCATCGACTTTATAAAAAAATTCAACTGTCAATTAGACTTCAAGCCATCTGAAGATTGGCTTATAACTAGACCCATTAATTTAAAATTTCCAATTAATGTACCAATAACTCATAGTTCTGGCAATAATTCAATACTTCTGCCATCAAGATCCCAAGTTATTCGGAAAATTGAGCTTAACTCAAAAGAAGACATATTTCCATATATTTATTTCCATATTCCTGTATTTATTCCAAATCAGGAAATTCAGCATGGCATTTATATTGCAAATACCATAGCAACATCTAATAATGCCTTCATAAGACTACTAAACACAACAAATACCGACCAAGTAGTCAGTACTGATAACCTAACATATGAATCACTTTCGAACTACGATGTAGTCAACACAAATTCAAACAATAGGAAAAAATCCGTACTATCACAACTTTCAAAAAACTTCCCTCCACAGTTCAAGTCACAGCTTTCTAGCTTATGCACCCAGTATAGCGATATATTCGGATTGGAAACCGAATCAATAACCACAAATAATTTTTATAAACAGAAACTGAGATTAAAAGATGATGAACCCGTATATATAAAGAACTATCGAAGCCCACATAGTCAGGTGAACGAAATACAAAAGCAAGTAGGTAAATTAATCTCTGACGGGATTGTCGAACCGTCAGTATCTGAATACTATGGCCCATTGTTACTTGTTCCTAAGAAATCATCCCCCGGGTCAAATGTTAAGAAATGGCGATTAGTAATTGACTACCGCCAGATAAATAAAAAATTACTATCTGATAAATTCCCATTATCCAGAATTGATGACATTTTAGATCAACTAGGTCGAGCAAAATACTTTTCATGTCTTGACTTAATGTTAGGATTCCATCAAATTAAACTCGAAAAAGGTTCAAGAGATATAACGTCTTTTTCAACGAGCAACGGCTCGTATCGTTTCACGCGATTACCCTTTGGATTAAAAATAGCCCCTAATTCATTTCAGAGAATGATGACTATTGCGTTCTCTGGGCTAAAACCTTCTCAAGCATTCCTTTATATGGATGACTTAATAGTAATTGGCTGTTCCGAAAAACATATGCTTAAGAACTTAACAGATGTTTTCGAGAAATGTAGGAAATACAACCTAAAGTTACATCCAAAAAAATGTTCATTTTTTATGCATGAAGTGACTTTTCTAGGTCATAAATGCACTGATAAAGGAATACTTCCATATGACAAGAAATACGATGTCATTATGAACTACCCAGTTCCGCACGACGCGGACAGTGCTAGACGTTTCGTAGCATTTTGTAACTATTATAGACGTTTTATAAAAAATTTCGCCGACTATTCACGGCACATAACAAGATTATGTAAAAAGAATGTTCCTTTTAAATGGACGGATGAGTGTGAAAATGCTTTTCAATACTTAAAAACAAAACTTATGGAACCTACCTTGCTACAATATCCAGATTTCACTAAAGAATTCTGTATAATAACAGATGCAAGTAAGCAAGCATGTGGAGCGGTTTTAAGTCAAAACCATAATGGTCTCCAACTTCCCATTGCATACGCATCAAGAGCATTTACAAAAGGTGAAAGTAACAAATGTACTACTGAGCAGGAATTAGCTGCAATTCATTGGGCGATATTACATTTCAGACCATATATATATGGAAAACATTTCTTAATAAAAACAGACCACAGACCTTTAATATACCTTTTCTCAATGATCAATCCCAGTTCTAAACTGACATGTATGAGGCTCGAACTAGAAGAATACGATTTTACAGTCGAATATTTAAAGGGAAAGATAATTATGTAGCTGATGCTTTATCAAGGATAACCATCAAAGATCTACAAAATATAACTAGAAATATATTGAAAGTCACTACTTTGATATCTAAGTAGACAAAAATTCCGCGCGGAAAATCAAAAACAAGAATTGCCTATGCAATCTTTAAATGAAGCTTCTAAGCCCTACGTACACGACGTCATAAAAAATGATGAAGTACGTAAAGTAGTGACCTTGCAGATAAAAAATTCGTTATGTTTATTTAAACAAGGCAGAAAAATTAATGCAAGATATGATGTTAGCGATTTATATACTAACGGAGTTATTGACATAGATCAATTTTTCCAAAGGCTTGAAATGCAAGCCGGTATACATAAAATCAGCCAACTCAAAGTGGCACCGTGGGAAAATATCTTTGAACATACTTCAATAGATAATTTTAAATTAATGGGCAATAAAATCTTGAAAACATTAAGAGTAGCGCTACTCAACCCGGTGACCCAAATAACAAATTTAAAAGAAAAAGAAGCAATTTTGTCTACATTTCATGATGATCCGATTCAAGGAGGTCATACTGGCATATCAAAGTAAAAAGACACTATTACTGGAAAGGCATGTCTAAAGATATAACTGAGTACGTAAGAAAATGTCAAAAATGCCAGAAAGCCAAAATAACTAAACACATAAACCCTCCTTTAACAATTACAGACACACCAATAAATGCTTTCGACAGAGTGATAGTGGACACCATTGGTCCATTGCCAAAATCAGAAAATGGCAATGAGTATGCAGTCACTTTAATATGTGATTTAACTAAGTATTTAGTTGCCGTACCTGTTCCAAATAAAAGTGCTAATACTGTCGCTAAAGCAATATTTGAATCTTTTATCCTGAAGTACGGTCCAATGAAGACGTTCATTACGGGCGTGGGAACGGAATATAAGAATTCAATTATAGACGATTTTTGCAAATATTTAAAGATTGAAAATATTACAGCACACCACCACCAGACAGTTGGAACAATAGAAAGAAGTCATAGAACTTTCAATGAGTACATACGATCTTACATATCGGTTGATAAAACTGATTGGGACGTATGGCTTCAATATTTTGTCTTTCGTTTCAACACGACCCCCTCTATGGCACATACTTATTGTCCATATGAGCTAGTATTCGGTAAAACAAGTAATTTACCGAAACACTTTAATAGCATAGATAGTATAGAAGCACTATATAATATAGATGACTATGCTAAGGAGAGTAAGTATACATTAGAAGTAGCCTATAAAAGAGCTAGAGTTATGGTAGAAGCAAATAAGAATAGAAATAAAATACTATATGATCATAAAGTAAGGGATATAGATATATCAGTAGGTGACCAAGTTTTATTAAAAAACAAGAAAGGAAAGCTAACTTCGGGTGGAGCCGAAGTTCAGTCGCAGTCCGCTAGGTGGCGCCACGCATCTTATATTATTAGATATATAGCGGATCGTATATAGTCGGCCGATCCTTATGAAATTTGGCATATCGAATTATTTTGCCAAAAGAGGAATCCATTGAAACTCCCATGCTTCTAACTTGAAAAACAACGAAGTTATAGCATTTCCGATCAATCAGTTATATGACAGCTATAGGATATAGTTGGCCGATCCTTAAGAAATTCGACAAATCAGATTTTTTTTCCCAAAATTGAATCTGTACCAAATCCCATCTTTCTAACTTAAAAAACAACAAAGTTATGCCAATTTCGATCGTTCTATGACAGCTAAAGGATATAGTCGGCCGATCCTTATGAAATTTTGTACACAAGATATTTTGGTCAAATATAACATGTGTGGACCCTCCTCAACCCTCTCAACCCTCCAACTTAAAAAACACCAAAGTTATGGCATTCCCGATCAATCAGTTATATGGCAGCTATAGGATATAGTCGACCGATCCCGGCCGTTCCGACTTATATACTGCCTGCAAAGGAAAGAAGGGTGTGTGCAAAGTTTCAACTCGATAGCTTTAAAACTGAGA
This sequence comes from Drosophila ananassae, assembly GCF_017639315.1. NCBI lineage: Eukaryota > Metazoa > Arthropoda > Insecta > Diptera > Drosophilidae > Drosophila > Drosophila ananassae. The sequence continues at coordinate 200,958 of NW_025319123.1, forward strand.
GACTAGTTTGCGTAGAAACAGACAGACGGACAGACGGACCGACGGACAGACGGACATGCTCATATCGACTCAGGAGGTGATCCTGATCAAGAATATATATACTTTATAGGGTCGGAGATGTCTCCTTCACTGCGTTGCACACTTTTGACCAAAATTATAATACCCTCTGCAAGGGTATAATAATAAACATAGGAAACAAACAGTTCATAAGGATAGACTAAAAATCTTTATTTCATAAATTGTACTCAGTATGGCCATACAAAGACACACATATATAAATAAATAAACATATTTTTATACCCTTGCAGAGGGTATTATAATTTTGGTCAAAAGTGTGCAACGCAGTGAAGAAGACATCTCCGACCCTATAAAGTATATATATTCTTGATCAGGATCACCTGCTGAGTCGATATGAGCATGTCCGTCTGTCCGTCTGTCCGTCTGTCTGTCTGTCTGTCTGTCTGTCTGTCTGTCTGTCTGTCTGTCTGTCTGTCTGTTTCTACGCAAACTAGTCTCTCAGTTTTAAAGCTATCGAGTTGAAACTTTGCACACACTCTTCTTTCTGTTGCAGGCAGTACATAAGTCGGAACGGTCGGGTCGACTATATCCTATAGCTGCCATATAACTGATTGATCGGAAATGCCATAACTTCGTTGTTTTTTAAGATAGAGGGTTGGGACTTTCCACACATGTTATATTTGATCAACATATCTTATGTACAAAATTTCATAAGGATCGGCCGACTATATCCTATAGCTGTCATACAACGATCGGAATTGGCATAACTTTGTTGTTTTTTAAGTTAGAAAGATGGGATTTGGTACAGATTCAATTTTGGGAAAAAAAATCTGATTTGTCGAATTTCTTAAGGATCGGCCAACTATATCCTATAGCTGTCATATAACTGATTGATCGGAAATGCTATAACTTCGTTGTTTTTCAAGTTAGAAGCATGGGAGTTTCAATGGATTCCTCTTTTGGCAAAATAATTCGATATGCCAAATTTCATAAGGATCGGCCGACTATATACGATCCGCTATATATCTAATAATATAAGATGCGTGGCGCCACCTAGCGGACTGCGACTGAACTGCAAGGGTATATCAACTTCGGCTCCGCCCGAAGTTAGCTTTCCTTTCTTGTTTTCTTTAATTCTGATAAGATAATCAAAAACAAATAAAACAAAAAAAAAAGAGAATGTATTAATTAGAAATTTTTATTATAAAAATATCTTCATTATATTACGTTATTTTTCAACAGGAGGGAGATGTAGTATGCACATTTATTGAATACCCACTGTACCGAAAATACTTAAAGGGTACGCACTGTAACACTTTGTTGCAGTGTTTACATATTTCAAAGTCCCGGTCATAACTCCTAAGTGGCCGAAATATAATCCGATCGTTATGGCTTAGCCCACACACGGGAAATGCTAGCGTCGGCATAACTGCAACGAACGGATAGCATATGCATACCCCTCGCGCCTACACTTGAGAGCGCATAGCAATATACATAAGTATATAGATACATAGCCGTCTCTCTGCCGCTGCCTGCGAGCAGCGCAGCTATGAGACTTAGCCTTAATTAGACTTAAAGAACATTGTAAAAGACAGAGACATTTCGATCGTTGGAGCGGCACCATTGCTGCTCCAACCAAATAAAATACAAATGTACAAATCTAAAACTAAAAGAATGGAATTACTTAAATTACCCAAATACAACGACAAGGATCAACGAGGAATATACATTAATATGTCTGACTCCAAACCGCGTCAAAAATGCTTTAAAATGTCCTGAATTGAATTGGGATCCTTTCAATTCAGGAGGCCGACTATATCCTATAGCTGTCATACAACGATCGGAATTGGCATAACTTTGTTGTTTTTTAAGTTAGAAAGATGGGATTTGGTACAGATTCAATTTTGGGAAAAAAAATCTGATTTGTCGAATTTCTTAAGGATCGGCCAACTATATCCTATAGCTGTCATATAACTGATTGATCGGAAATGCTATAACTTCGTTGTTTTTCAAGTTAGAAGCATGGGAGTTTCAATGGATTCCTCTTTTGGCAAAATAATTCGATATGCCAAATTTCATAAGGATCGGCCGACTATATACGATCCGCTATATATCTAATAATATAAGATGCGTGGCGCCACCTAGCGAACTGCGACTGAACTGCAAGGGTATATCAACTTCGGCTCCGCCCGAAGTTAGCTTTCCTTTCTTGTTTTCTTTAATTCTGATAAGATAATCAAAACCAAATAAAACAAAAAAAAAAGAGAATGTATTAATTAGAAATTTTTATTATAAAAATATCTTCATTATATTACGTTATTTTTCAACAGGAGGGAGATGTAGTATGCACATTTATTGAATACCCACTGTACCGAAAATACTTAAAGGGTACGCACTGTAACACTTTGTTGCAGTGTTTACATATTTCAAAGTCCCGGTCATAACTCCTAAGTGGCCGAAATATAATCCGATCGTTATGGCTTAGCCCACACACGGGAAATGCTAGCGTCGGCATAACTGCAACGAACGGATAGCATATGCATACCCCTCGCGCCTACACTTGAGAGCGCATAGCAATATACATAAGTATATAGATACATAGCCGTCTCTCTGCCGCTGCCTGCGAGCAGCGCAGCTATGAGACTTAGCCTTAATTAGACTTAAAGAATATTGTAAAAGACAGAGACATTTCGATCGTTGGAGCGGCACCATTGCTGCTCCAACCAAATAAAATACAAATGTACAAATCTAAAACTAAAAGAATGGAATTACTTAAATTACCCAAATACAACGACAAGGATCAACGAGGAATATACATTAATATGTCTGACTCCAAACCGCGTCAAAAATGCTTTAAAATGTCCTGAATTGAATTGGGATCCTTTATCCGTTAGGATTGACTCCGCAACACCGAATGTATAAAACACTTGTGACTCTAGGTAATCGCAAATCCTTTCAGAGGAGAACTTTCGCAAAGGCTGCAAGAAATGAAACTTCGTATTATGATCCAATATGATCAATAATCCTATGTTTCCCTTCTTGGATCTCGGGTAAGGACCTAGCAGATCCATGTAAAGTTTCTCGAACGGCCTTTCTGATACTATGGGTTTCCCTAATGGTGGCCTCAGTATAGTGTTCGCACTCTTACTTGTTTTACAAATTGGACACTCCGAGACGTAACTACGAATCTGAGTAACCATTCCTGGCTAATATAGATATCGCTTGAGCTTCTCAATCATCTTTGTCATGCCAATATGAACAGAATCGGGAGGATTGTGACCGCGCGATATAACCTTGTCAACTAAACTGACGGGAACGTACAATTTCCATGCCTGTTGTTCTTGCGCTATATCTCCACTTGATGCTTCTGTTTTCTTATAAATAAACTGATCGACAATTTTAAAATCTGGTAACCTGTCTTGATTAGCTTTAATATGTTCTCGTAGCTCTCTGTACTGTGCTGAATTGAACTCGTTAGACTCTAAGTCGATAATAGGTCCGCTATCTAATACTTCGTCTATTGCACCTTCTTCGCGACGCGACAGTGCATCCGCCACAACGTTTTGTGAGCCCTTCCGGTGCTCTATCTTTAGTTTGAGTCCACGTAATTTCATGGTCCACCTTTCCAAGCGACCTCTCAAGTCTTTCTTCTTTAACAGCCACGGAAGCGCTGCGTGGTCAGTAATGACTTGAAAATCTTGCCCCTCAATGTAGGCTCTAAACTTCTCTATTCCTTTTATAACTGCTTAACACTAGTTCTGTCACGGAATAGTTGCGTTGCGCTTTCGACAATTTTTCTGACATATACGCTATAGGCAATTCGATGTCATCTTCGTTCTTTTGCGCTAACACACATCCTAGTCCATGCAGGCTGGGGTCACATAACAAAATGAACTGTTTCTGAAAATCAGGTGTCCGCAGAATTGGTGACGACGTCAACTTCTGCTTGAGCGTCTTGAACGCTTCGTCGGCCTTATTACTCCATTCAAGAGTTTTGTTCTTCTTAAGAAGATCTGTCAGTGGGGTTGCAATTGTGGCATAGTTGTCCACAAACCGCCTGTACCATCCGGATACTCCGAGAAATCGTCTCAGCTGTTTTATGGAGTTGGGAACTGGAAAGTTTTCCACTGCACTGACTTTCTCTGGGTCAACTTTCAATTGGCCGTGCCCAATGATATATCCCAGATATCTAACCTCTGTAAAGCAAAACTTCGATTTAGCTATATTTATTGTTAGGTTTGCCTTACGCAGGTGGCTTGCGATTTCTTCGAGCAATGTCATGTGTGACTCGAAATCTTCGGACAAAACTAGCAAATCGTCCAAATATACGAAGACTCTTGTGCGCAACGTTGGTGGTATCACAATATCCATCAATCTGCACAGAGTTTGAGCGCTTGGAGACCGAAAGGCATTACCTTGTACTGGTACAATGGCCTGTTAGGAATCGTGAAGGCTGTGTATTTCCGTGATTTCTCTTCTAACGGTATCTGCCAAAACGCGTGTTTCATATCTAATCCAGTAATGTAGCGAGCTGGTGACAAGCGACTAAGAATACCGTCCACATGAGGTAGTGGATAAGTATCCTTGATCGTGAGCTTGTTCACTTCTCTGGAATCAAAGCATAGACGAACCTTGGGTCCCTTTCTAACAAGAACGCAATTGCTGCTCCACGGACTTTTGGATTCCTCTATAATTTTTCAATGCCAACATGTTCTCTACTTCTTTGAACATTAAATCCTCCTTTGCTGGTGAGATCGGCCAGTGTCGCTGCTTCACGGGCTTTGCATCTCCAACATCAATGCTATGATCCAGGACATGTGTTCTCCCTAAACCATTTCTTTCATAGGAAGGTAACTTCGCAATGACTAAATCTAGCCTCTGTTTCTGACTGGTTGACAGTGCATGAGTTTTAGCTACTTCATACGTTGTTTCCTCTCTATTTTCCGTTAGTTCGGATACTGACTGCTTTTGATCCATTATTTTATCAAGTAATCCAAACTTTCGCCAAAAATCTATGCCTAAATAGACGTCTTGATTAAGATCTGGTATTTTGAAAAATTCGATTGTTTTCTTGAGATCCCGGTACGCTATCTCCGTTTAGATTCTTCCTCTAGTGACGTTGCACTGTGCATCGTTAGCTGTTCTAATCCTTCCTGAACACTTGAGCATTTTCGATTGAGTTTCTAATTCCTTGGCTACTCTACTGCCTATGCAACTAATGGACGCGCCTGAGTCCAGTAACGCTACGTATCGATTCTTCTCGATCGTCTCGCCTTCTTCGCACAAGAGTTGACGTCTCCGAGGATACGCTCTCTTGCTGCCTTATAATTTGCCTCGCGAATATGATAGGGCTTGAACAGTATTGATCTATCCGGTAAGGTTTTGTTAAGTTCGCACTCCCGTGGAAGTGGACTTACCGTAAATTCTGTCTGAGTACTATTATCGGATTTTATTGTCTCTCTGGTTTTCCGATGGGTTACACTTTTGACATCGGGGCTTGTAAGTATCTTTGGCCCCGCATCCATAGCAAAAGATACTGCGAACGTCGAGACAGTCGTCGAAGCGATGTCCGAGCTTGTCGCAGTTCCAAAACTTCAATTGCTTTCGTTGCACTGCTGCGACTTTGCTGCAATCGTCATGTTCAAAGTCTGGTTCTAGTTGCGAGACTACAGAGCGCTGTTGATAGCTGCTTTTCCCTGTTTGAGATCGCATCTGTCTGCAAAACTGCTCGTGGGTGCGAATTTCCGCCCTTAAATGTGTTAAGGTGGGCACGTGCAAGTGCATTAATTCATATCAGATTGATGGCTTTGAATGTCTAATAAGAAGCTTCACCAATGACTCTTCTGTAATCCGGGTATTCAATCGGGCTACGAGTTTCTCTACTTGGAATTGGTATTCCTCGAAGGGTTATTTTTCTGCCTGCCGTCTGTTATTGATTAACTCCCAGATATCCATATCCGACTCATTGTCCCTGAACTTATTCCTGAATTCCCTACAAAATTCTCTCCAATCGAAACGTTGAACGATGAATGAACGATGGAAATTCCAGTACCATTCACCTGCTTTCCCTATAAAAAATAGGTGTAAGTGATCACACAAAAGCTGTCTATCGCCGCTGAGATTCTGCTTCGCTAAGGCTTCTACTCGATAAAGAAATTCTTCGGCTTGCAATCACTCCTTCGTACCATCGAACTTAATGTGCCAACTCTGAATGATACTTGGTACTTTCTCGGGCTGGACTGCCGAAAAGGATCTGCCTACTTGATCTACTTCTGACTCCGTGCCAAGGCTTTGTTCCAAACGCTCTGTCTCGTGATTCTGTCTGTTCGACCTGAGCGTCATTCCTGTGCGCTGTATAGCTCCTCTTCTTGGTACTACTGGTCTACCTCTTCGTGATCTTGTGCTAGCAGGATTACTGCTTGGATTTGAATCTACATCTACCAAATTGTTATTACTGCCGGATGGTGCCGTATCGACTACGCATTTTGCAGCTGATAACTCCGCCAACAAATTGTTGCGCGATAAGGAAAGTTGTTGAGCCGTGCACTCGGTGTAACACACGGGGCACTGGCTCGCTTGCATCAAGCATTCTCGTATAAATTAATAAGATGTTGTGCGGTGATGACTCGCCGTTGACAAAATTAATGAGATGTTGTGCGGTGATGATTCGCCGTTGACAATTTCTATTCCGCCAAGGATTGTTCCTGGAGATGTAAAGTTGGGGCAACAGGCCCTTTGATGTCTTCTAGCCGGCTGGCCGTAGAATATCCAGTTAGGAAGATTAGGTTGGAGGGATGACTGTCCCTCTTTATCCGCTGGCCTAGAGACTCAGTCAGATTTATAATAATAAATGCTTTACGACGGATCGTCGGAGTTACTGTATGAGAGCGATGGCTCTTTATTTCATAATTGTCAAAACAGAACTGAACTTAAGAACTAACAAAAGCGAGACTCATAGCGGCCACTCCAATGGGCAGTGCTTGCCGGCTATGCACGAGCTTCCGGCCAGACGCTGGGTCAGCAGTTTGGCCGGAGCGAGCTGTCGGACGATCGGTCGTTGCCGTCGCCCGGTTGACTTAGTTAACTACTCCCCCCTCCAGATTAAGGCCGTCCTCGGCCGACCCTATTTGGGCAATCACTTCCTTTAGTTGGGCCGTAGATCTCTTGGCCTGGGTGACTCGCCAATAAGTGAGGCCGATACAAATCAACGCGCAGAAAACTGCTCCCGCGACTAGCGCTATCTGGCGCGAGCGGTAGTTGTTGACATCTTCCCCAAATCTCTTGATATGCTCCAGGTTACGTTCACTCAAGCGGTGAAGGTAAGGGAGGCTGAGAATATTGTGCTCCAGAGAAATGTTCAGGGAAGGCGAGCTGGCTACTCCTGGTGCCCTCTTCTGGGCCGTATCATGATTGATATAACGGGTTTCATTAACCGTGGCACTCTCGATGAAGGTGATAAGGTGTGTTCCTTGTAGGTGGATGTAAGTGCTCTTGTCGACACTCACACGAGCCGGGCGATCGTTTATGATGAGGATTCCTTCGTCCACATACGTGACGGGATGCAGGTCGCTATGCTGGATGTCGCAGTGCGCAATCCCACCCGCGTGGAGTTCCTGGGCGCAAGATCTTCTCAACGCCAGTTGGCAAAACGTTACTCCCGGTGACATGGAGCAGTTTTTTTACAGTGTGGATCTCTCCTTCGCAGTCCGCTATGACCTTGTCCTCCAGTCTGAGCATTGTGTCGTGATGTGACACGGGAAAAATTGTAATCTTGACGCAAGCTGACTTAATTTTAGGAAACTTGATAATGAAATGAATAATGTTAGCGGATTGTAAAACTTTAACGGACGCAACGGACAATATATCTTTGATGGGGGTATCTGTGGGCTCCTCTATCCACATACTTTCCAGGTCTGCATGATCTAATATGCTAGGGCTAACTATATTGATTTTGGCGAGCGCTATTGCAAGCAATAAATTTTGCAGCTCCATTGTAATCATCCTATTCCGAGATAATAACATCTCGTATAGGTGTCCCGAATCGATTTGGGATTCTTTAGCCGACCTCAGAATTTGATTGACTGTGTTGGTAATGTTATTTATCTGTTCTTGTACTTTACTGTTAATATTGACCTGTCTATTGTTTGCATTAATGAGCTGGAATTCGGTAAGCCTAACTTTTTCAAAATCCTCCGCGTCCGGCGTTCCCGCCACTACCTTTAACGCCGCTCCCAAGAAGTCTAAACTCCTAGCTACTCTATGGTGGATGCTCAGTGACTCGAGCAGGTCACGCAGGTGAGCGACATCTACGCTCAAAAGTTTCTGCATGTGTGACTGGGGAAACATGTGAATCATGTTATTAGTCTCTTCCACCACGCGCCTGTATTCTGAGAGGTTTGCCGTGTGTCTCACGAATGCAAATTCTTCCCAAACTAATATTCGACCATCAATGATGGGAATGTACTTGGCCTGTGAGTAGTCCGTGACGTGTGCCGATGTTAGGGTCAAAAGGAATAACAGAGGTATAGTAGTGAACCTGTAATTTTCGGATTTATTGTAGTGTTTTGCAAGATTTAAGAAGCCCACCACCAAGCATATAAAATAAAGCGTAGAATAGCCTAAGTAAAAACAATGGTAATGACAAATAAAAAATAAGAAAACTTATGTCAAGTGGCTAGGATTAAAAATTGTGAAAAAAAGGTAGTAAAAATTATCAGACGAATCAAGTCAACATGGCCATGCCTCGTCTACCTAAGGTTGTCCTTGTGGACCACCCTCCCCTTAATGAGGACTGTGGTCCCCATGTCCGCTTCCACAACTTTCTCCTCACACAATGGAGAGAGTTTGTTGCCTAGTCGCCTGTTGGATTTTACTAGGACTTTTTCGCCAACTTCGAACACCCTGTTTTGTCGGGAAGCATTTTCCCTGTTTCTGAGCTTATCCTGGGCAATCCTAATCTTATCCTGAATCTCATACAATGGTTCTTCCGTTTGTGTTTGTATCACATCAGCCGGCCTCTTGTCAATGACCGAATGGATAGAATTATTGTATCTGGCTGTGGCCAGCAAGATTAGCTCGACGGTGTCACTGATGCCTTTATCAATTTTAAGGCACCTGGCGAGCTCCACTAGAGTGCTGTGGAAGCGCTCCACTTGTCCGTTTGAGGTACTGTGGAGGGGCGGTGCGTTTGAAACGTTAACGCCGAAATGGTTTTCCAGCATGGTCAAAATGGTGTGCGATTTTAACGATGGTTCATTGTCGCAATATATGACCTTGGTTTTAGGGAAAACATTCATCAGCAGTAGTAATGCCGGTTTCAGGTCCTCTATGGTTCTAGAGGAAATTGGTTGGACTATGGCAAATTTCGAGAATTTGTCAATGCACGTAAGGAAATGTTTTTTGTCCGTGGAAAAAATGTCTATGTGTAGCATTTCTCCTACATGCGATGGGATTGGCGTCTCGCCAAGCTCATGCTTTTTGGGGTGTCTGTCGTACTTCGCCTTAGCGCATGTCCTACAATTAGCGACTATTTCGCTTGCTAGTTTTGCCATTTTCGGGAAGTAGTACTCGGAGAGTACTTGCTTCACGTTTTCTTGGGCAGACCTGTGAGCTCTGTTGTGCTCGACAGTGAGAATTTCCCGTCTTTCGTCAATTGCAAAAATATGCGTTACTCGGTTTTTGCAGTGCCAAAATTTGGTGGCAGGGAACTGCCGTACCAATTTGTCCTGTACCATTGCTAGCGTGTGCAAATCGCAATGGATGGCGTTTACGCCTTTAGGAACTATTATGTGCGCGAGCTCCTCCAGCAATGACTCCTCGCAAGAGAAGTCAATGTTATGCCGTCTCTTATTTCCAAAGAGAACGAAGCTGCGTTTCGACGAACAGCGGGCTTCTTCCAGAGTTATCTGGTTTTGGAAGCAATTTAGAGGCTTGTCCGTTGACGGGATAGTGTGGGTTAGCGACAGCTCACTGTGGATTGTGGCCGCGCTTGAAAACGCCTCTTCTTCTTCTACAACGTTGAGTTGTTGCCTTGAGAGGGCATCTGCAACGAGGTTGTCTTTGCCAGGCATGTAATGAACCTTGGCACCATACTCGTCGATGCGTTCTTTCCACCTTTTAATTTTCGTATTCGGATTAGAATCCGACACCGCGTAGGTCAGAGGTTGGTGGTCAGTGTAGACATTTATGTCTTTGACCCCATACAGGTAGTGACGCAGCTTTCCTAGTGCCCAAACTATGGCTAACAGCTCCCTTTCGTTGGTAGCGTAGTTAACCTCTCTGTCCTTTAAGGTCCTGGAGATCATAGTGATGGGTCGTCCCTTTTGAGAAAGCACTGCGCCAATGCCGTATGCCGAGGCATCTGTCGTTAGATCAAATGCCATTTTATAATCGGGGTAGCTGAGGATGACATCCTCTGAAGCCAGAATGTTACGCAACTTATGGAAAGCAAGCCGTTGCTGCTCGCTAAATTGCACCTGGATATTCCTGGATCTGTGCCTACTGACACTTCCATGCTCCCCTTTAAGTATTTCATGTATGGGCCTAGCTATTGATGCGAAATCCTTGATGAAGCATCGGTAATAACTGGCCAGGCCAAGGAACGATCTCACCTCGAATACATTTTTGGGTTCGGGGAATTCCTGTATGGCCTTGATTTTTTCTGTTGTTTTTTTCTGGGTCTGTTGTGGCACCTTTATTAGTGACAATAAAGCCCAAGAAACTAACGCTCTTTTTAAAGAAACGCGATTTTTGTGCCGACACCCTCATGTTGGCGTCGAGCAGGCTCTTAAGAACCCAATCCACATGCCGTATGTGGGCGTTTTCGTCTTCTGAAAAAACGATGACATCATCAACGTAGACATAGCAAAATTTGCCAATCTGCTCTCGCAGTATGTCGTCGATGGTTCTCTGGAAGATGCTGGCAGCATTCTTCAAGCCAAACGGAAGACGGCGAAACTCGTACTTTCCTCCGTTAACGGAAAAGGAAGTCTTTTCGCGGTCACGCTCTGCCAAAGTGATTTGGTGGTAGCCTGACTTCAGATCAAGTGTCGTGAAGTATTTGGCTTTGCCTAAATTCCCTAGTATCATAGAGATATTTGGCATGGGATAGCGATCGGGTATCGTGCTCTCGTTTAATTTGCGAAAGTCCAACACGAGTCGCATTTTTCGGTTGCCCGCTTCGTCAGTGCCCTTTTTATCTACTACCCATATTGGGTTATTGTAGGGGGACTTTGATTTTTGTATTATGCCGTTCTTTAGCAACTCTTGGATTTCGCTGTTGACAAAATCCGCAGCCCCCATTGGGTATGGGTAAAGCTTTGCATAAATGGGCTCCTCGCTTACCGTCCTGAAGGTAGCTACCACCGACGTGTTGTAAGGCAGGGCCTCGTTGGGGTTTGCGAAGGCTTTCTTTCGTTTGCCAAGCATTTTGGTAAAGGTATCTTTAACTAGAGGTGGCGCGTCCGAGCAATCAATGTTGGTAAAATTGACGTCGGGGCACGATTGGAACTCTAAATTTTCTACTTCGGAGCCCCATTTGAGGTGGCCGGAAGCTAGACAAAGCGATGCCCCTGCCTGCTTTAACAGGTCAAGACCAATTATGGCATCAAAGGAGGACAAATCTGGTAATATGAAGAACGTGACCTTCAAGTTAAATAGGGAAACATAACACTTTTTAGTGATAGTGGTGACGCCATGGATCGAATGTATCGCAAATGGCGATTCTACTGGGCGGACACCTTTCAATCCTTCGTACGGACGGATGAAATTTTTTGCCGCGCCCGTATCTATTAAAAGTCTCATGTTTACCCCCGCTACTCTTCGTCTGATGACAGGTAGCAGGGATTTTCCCCTAAAAAATTAATTGCGTCTGAGTCGTATTCAAGGATAGCATCGTCACTGACCTCTTGTGCCGCGCTTGAAGCTGCGGCGGTATAATCCTCAGTTCCATTTGGGCTTTGGGTAACGTGGTTTATCCTCTGCCTTTTGGGCGGGCCGGACCGATCGGATCCGGCCGGCTTCCTATTTCGGTAGGCCGGCGCTTGAGATGGCTTGAGCAACCTAGACATTGAAGGGTCAACGTCCATGGGCTCTGGCGTGTTTTCGTGACGCCTGTCACCGCTCGGAGCGGAGTGCACCTGAGCCTTGTGTTGTTTGGTGAAGTGCGGGTTTTTACCCGCACCCCCTTGGGAGTACCCTTGATATGATGTTTGTTGGCGATCTTGCGCCTTTGGAACTTGTTTCCTGTCCCTATCTTCCAGGCTCTTCGCGAACGATGCCGCGAAGGTGTACCTCTCGTGGTTTGATTCAACTTCTTGCGCCAATGCCAGCGCAGTTGGCATGTCCTTCGGCTTTGCCGAGAAAAGGACATCGGAGAGGCTGCGTTTGAGTCCCGAAATAAAAATACGGAGCGCATCATCCCGGAACTTTTCGCATAAAATTCTTGCCGCCGACGCTTCGTACGACATAGTTGCCTTATTAGAGAGCAAGGTGAGTTTCTTCTCGACCTCGTCATAGTATTGCAGAAGCGTGAGGCTTCCCTGTCTGAGGGTGCCCATTTCCTGCTCGATGACGTGAATCTGACGTTTGTCACTATATGTGAAATCTAAGCGGTCTATAATCGCATCAAAATTCAATATTGTGCCAAACGAGGATAACACTGCATCGGCAGGGCCCCTAATCTTACTCCTAATTATGACTACCGCCTGATAATGGCGTGAGCTATTAACATAATTCCTAAAAATGTAATACGCAGCTACCGCCGCTTGCCGCCAAGAGACGTACGTTTCTTGTGCCCCCGTAAATTCGGGCAGGCATTTAACGGCATCTAAAGGTTCATTGCATTGAACATTGTCTTTGATGTCAATGGGTTCATAAACCTTGATTTTTGGAGCCCCTGCTTGTGCGGGTGCGACTTGCACCGCTGCCACCTGAGCGGCCAACTGCTCTATGGCTTGGCGCAATTCTTGCTCCTTGTTGACCCTTTCTGCCAAGGCATGGTTAACCGCGGCCTGAATTAAAACTTTAAGTTGTTCTGGGTCCATAATTCCTACTACTGTGGGGCTAGTACGCGGGGGCCCTTCGCTATCAGATTCTGAGTCACTAGCGTATTGTTTATTCTCCCTGTACCGCTGGAATGGAGAGCTCATATGTGGCCAAGTTAAATTGCACCGGTAGGGGAATGTTTGCTCAAGCTATTCTGCCCATGAAGGCAGTTGGCATGGCAAGGGGTGTGCGGGGTCGGAGCCGCCGCTCTAGCGACAAGTAAATGAGCTCGTCAAATCGAGCCGGTGCCCTGCCAAGCAGCGATAGGGTCAAGGGTATGCGGGGACTGAGCCTCCGCTATGAGAAACAAAGAAATGAATAGCAAGAATTTGCCATACAAATGCATATGCAGCGGGATCGGATTTCCAGCAGTGGCCGAGTGGGGTAATAAAAACAAAATGTATTGCGAGGCAAATACTAAGAATTTAGGGTCTAAGCAAAGAGGCACAACGAATTATATAAACAAATTCACAATTTATGAATATCCAAACTGCAGAATTAAACGCCGATATTAAGTGAAAAATAATTTTAAACAAATTCACGACAAATTTGTTCGTTAGCGACTGCCTAGTGCTTTAGAGATATTTAATACCCGTACTTATTTTTGGCAGTAAAATGCAAACAATACACAGACAGCATAAAACAGATATTATTATCGCACATATAATTCACCATTAAATTGTCAATCAAATAATGAGTTAATTAGTTTTAATTTAATACAAAGTTAACACAAAAATATTAAAGTGGAGCTGCAGAAATTATTCCGGCAGCGATTTATTTTATTTATTTTGAAGCTAAACTAATGCAGATATGGGAAAGTATATGTAATTGGAGGTGCTCACTTACATGTTTCCCCAATTTGCTACAGTGGGTACTTAAAGAGGTTGGGCGCCAATTAATAAGATGTTGTGCGGTGATGACTCGCCGTTGACAAAATTAATGAGATGTTGTGCGGTGATGATTCGCCGTTGACAATTTCTATTCCGCCAAGGATTGTTCCTGGAGATGTAAAGTTGGGGCAACAGGCCCTTTGATGTCTTCTAGCCGGCTGGCCGTAGAATATCCAGTTAGGAAGATTAGGTTGGAGGGATGACTGTCCCTCTTTATCCGCTGGCCTAGAGACTCAGTCAGATTTATAATAATAAATGCTTTACGACGGATCGTCGGAGTTACTGTATGAGAGCGATGGCTCTTTATTTCATAATTGTCAAAACAGAACTGAACTTAAGAACTAACAAAAGCGAGACTCATAGCGGCCACTCCAATGGGCAGTGCTTGCCGGCTATGCACGAGCTTCCGGCCAGACGCTGGGTCAGCAGTTTGGCCGGAGCGAGCTGTCGGACGATCGGTCGTTGCCGTCGCCCGGTTGACTTAGTTAACTTATACATCATTCTCTTCCTTCACTCCATAGCGAACGGTCGTGATTATTTTTTGCGCTTGCGATAAATTCTATTTTTGCCAAACGCGGGTTTGAAACCTTAATTTAAACACTTTGTTTTCATTACTAATATTGTGTCTTAATATTAAAGTTATACCCGTATCGCTACGCGCTTGTGCAGTGCCATATTTGGGTGAGCATTTAATAAAATTAAAAAGTCGCAATCCAAATATAGCTCTGCTTCTTTTTTACTCTCTACCTTTTTAATTTTTGCAGTTAATTCTGCTCTTATCTTTTTGCGCGCATTTCTTTACACTTGCGCTCTCCCGTAGCTCTCTCTTTACTAACACTCTCCTCTACCTACTCTTTTATTAACCTTAGTTGGTACAGTGGTTGAAGGCTTATTTGATTAAAATAAAAAAAAAAAAAAAATAATAATAATAGAATATTTAATTTTTATTTTTATATAATTTTTCTAATTAATACTTTAAAATGGAATACAGTGTTGTCTGCTCTTTAAAATCGTGCAATAAGCCGATATCTGCGTCCCAGGCCAGCATCTATTGTTGGCTATGCGAAAGTGTCTCACATGCCAAATGTGCTGGCCTTACTGCATCTGTCTCGGATGCCATATCCCGCCGTGTTGGCCTCCATTATTGCTGCAGTGGGTGCCGAGCTGTCCAAGATGAAATGAGATCATTCATGCGACAGACCAAGAGTGGGTTTAAAGATTTGATCGTTGGTTTCCGAAAAATCAACGATCAACTCAGTGCGCTGGATGTTCAATTCAATAACCTTCAGCTGTTGAATGAATCTCCTAAGCGGAAAAAATATGCTACTAGGGAAGTTGCAGCTCCAGTAATTGCGGAACAGCTGGATCCTCCCGCAATAATGCAGCCGCTCATTTCCCTTGCTACTCCAAGAGCAGGGACGGTAAATGAAAAGTCAGCACCCGAATTTACCGTAGCAGAGCAAAATTTGTCTGCTTTGTCCTCCATGGCATTACTCCAAGTGATTCCCAGGAATACCCTTGAATTAACCCCCATAGCTTCCAATAGAAATGGTAACCCGCCGCCCGGACCCCCGGAATGGACTGATGCCGCGGTATTACCGACCGTGGCACCAAAACCATTACAGGTAATACCACCTGTTAGACAAATATTTGTCTCACGGCTAGCCCCCGATACCTCGGAGATGGATATCTCGGCTTATATCAAAGCCAAAACCAAGGCCGTTATTAGAGTGGAAGACATTAGGAAATTTAAATACTCCTACTCGAGGCGCATGTCATCCTTCATGATACGTGTGCCAGTGCCGATGTTTGTGACAATATGTTCGCCTGGCTTCTGGCCAGAGGACATATTTGTACAAGAGCATCAGCCGAGTAAGGTAAAGAAAAAAAACTCGAAGCCTGCTGGAGTCAAGCTCCCAACATCTGTCCAATCCGACTCTT
This sequence comes from Drosophila ananassae, assembly GCF_017639315.1. NCBI lineage: Eukaryota > Metazoa > Arthropoda > Insecta > Diptera > Drosophilidae > Drosophila > Drosophila ananassae. The sequence goes on from NW_025319123.1 coordinate 216,851, forward strand.
CAATAAACTAACACGTTCTATCAATCTTACCTATCAGAACTGTCGGGGCCTACGTAGCAAGCTCCCTAGACTTTATTCTGATAGTCTTTCCTTTGCGTCCCATATTATAGTCTTTACTGAAACTTGGTTAAAGCCGGAGATCTTTTGCTCCGAAGTTTTTCCAAGTAGGTACACCACTTTTAGACGTGACCGACCTCTGCGAAGAGGAGGAGGAGTCTTAATTTCTATTGACTCCAATTTCGTTTCTGAAGAGGTAAAGTTACCAGAGTTTGATGATTTCGAATTTATTTGCGTTAAAGTCATATTGTCTGCTCAATCATTGTTTATTACATGTTCTTACATTCCACCATCTTCCGAGCCGCCTACATACTGGCATCACTTGTCGGCTATACAGGCTGTTACCAATCTTATGTCAGATATTGACCTTCTGGTAGTTCTTGGCGACTTTAATTTACCAGAACTCAATTGGTCAATTACTGAAAATTTAACTTTCTTATCACTTTCCACCCATCACGATTTCACGGCGGGCATCTTTGACCTGTCCCTAGGCCAGATCAACCATGTTAGAAATTCGTTAGGTCGGCTTCTTGACTTATGTTTTGTATCTGATCCAGATAGTACCACACTTTCCAGAGCGTTGCCCCTCTCAACCCCTGAAGATCCATACCACCCTACGCTTGAAGTTTCAATTGAAACCAGTTCTGGTGTCAATCAGAAGCCTTCCTGCGTATCAAAGAAGATACGTTGTTTTCGTAAACTTAATTTATTAATTGATACTTTTGACTGGTCCGATATTCTGGCATGCACTGATATAAATATCATCCTAGATAAATTTTATTGGACATTAAATTCATTTTTTGACTTAAGCGTGCCGTGGAAATATCCGTCCGCTACAAATAATCCCCCTTGGTTTACAAGGTGCCTAACAAAATTAAAAACATATAAAGACAGGCTTTTAAATAAATATAAAAGAACCTGTAGCAGCATAGATTTCTCAAGTATCTTGAGCTCGGCTAAATTTCACCGTGCATAACGCTGAATGTTATAAAAATTATATTCGCCGCTGTCGGATTTAGTTCACTCAGGATCCAAAGCAGTTTTATAACTTTGTAAACACGAAGCGTAAACATGTATCTTTTCCTTCCCTACTTACGTATCAAAATTTATCAGCCTTCGGATCAGGCCATTGCGGATTTATTCGCAAAATTTTTCCAAACAACTTATTTACCTCCTAACACTTCAGATCAGCCATACGCTTACAACATTCAACCAACTAATAGTATATTTGTTTCATTTCTTTCTGAAAACAATATACTATTGGATCTTCAAAAGGTAAAACCAGTTTATTCGCCAGGCCCCGACGGAGTACCGCCTGTGTGCTGAAATACTGTGCTAGGGCTCTGTGCAAACCTCTTCAAAAACTATTTAACTTATCTTTGGAATCTTCGATTTTCCCCTTTAAATGGAAGGAATCTTTCATAATTCCTCTGCACAAAAAGGGGAAAAAATCCGATGCTGCCAACTACAGAGGCATCTCAAAATTGTCAGCGATTCCAAAGTTATTCGAAAAATTAATAACTCCTCCTTTGCAACACCTATGCTCATCAATAATTTCTCCATGTCAGCATGGTTTCATTAAGCGTCGCTCTACCACCACTAATTTATTGGAGTTGACATCCTTTGTTTTAGATGGCTTCCAAAAGGGACTTCAAACTGATGTTATTTACACAGACTTTAGTAAAGCATTTGATTCAGTTAATCACTCACTCTTGTTGAGTAAACTAAATCTTTTGGGATTCTCAACCGACCTCATTACGTGGATCTCCAGCTATTTAAATGGAAGAACACAGAGAGTCTTATTTAAAAATCAATACTCCCGCTTAGTCCGTGCCACATCTGGTGTCCCTCAAGGAAGCCATCTTGGCTCATTACTATTCACTCTTTTTATAAATGACTTGCCCCCATCCATAACGAACGCGCTGGTACTAATGTACGCAGACGATGTTAAGCTTTGTCTGCAATATAAGTTCCCGTCTGCCCAAAACAGACTCCAGTCGGATCTTGACAATTTTCAAAAATGGTGTTTAGCTAATGACTTAGTACTTAACGGATCAAAATGCAAACTTATGTCTTGTTATCGTACTAGTCCTCACCAGGCTTCGTACAATCTCTCTGGGATTGCCTTAGAAAAATTAACTCAGGTTAATGATCTTAGTGTCCTCTTAGATATAAAACTTAAATTTTCCGACCATATTTCTTCAATGGTTAATAAGGCTAAAGGTGTTGTCGGTTTTATTAAAAGCTGGGCTAAGGAATTTAACGACCCTTACATTACTAAAAGCTTATTTATATCCTTGGTCCGCCCGATACTGGAGTACGGTTCATGTGTCTGGTGTCCCCAATACGGTGTTCATCAAGACCGCATAGAATCCGTACAAAAAAACTTCTTATTATTTGCTCTTAGGGGACTTAACTGGGACGCAAATCTTCACCTACCTTCGTATAATAGTAGACTCCTACTAATAAACTTACCCTCCTTAAAAAATCGTAGAACAATGCTGGGTGTCGTTTTCCTACACAACCTTATTAATGGTGATGTAGATAGCCAGCACTTACTAAAACGCTTACAGTTTAACGTTCCGAATAGAAGGACAAGAAACTTTAGTCCTTTATTCTTAAGCCATTGTAGATCGACATATGCACAGCATGATCCCCTTAGGATTTTATGTTCGAACTACAATGGTCTGTATAATATTATTTCTCTTTCTTCCCTGTCAAATTTGAAAACCTCCATTTTAAATTACCTACAAGAACATACTAATTCTTCCTCGTTTTCTTTATAATCCTTCTATTTAAACTTATAAACTATACTCATTATACTAACTCGAATTTATTCCCGCGATTCGAGCCGTACGTTCTGCGGCAGGAGCCCCTCGGTCGGTTGGGCGGAAGGTGGGCTGTACGTATGCAGTGGGAACCGCGCGAAAAAAAAAAAAAACAAAACATTGATTAAGGAACGTGTGACCGCAATGCGTAGTTGCTTTAAGCTCCTTTGCTACTATAGGCATCGTACATATTGCACACGCCGTCATGTCCTCGTTGGTGGCTGCTGCCAGATTCGAATTACTATGTCTAACTGACATTTTGCTTGTAAAAACTACAAAAAGGGTTTGTTTTCTTAGGGTCTGTGCTTTGGACTGATGTTTACAGTATAACTCCTACTGTTGATTCCCTGAATCCTACTTCTTTTAATAAAATCATCAAAGTTAATGTTGATTTAGCGGCTTAATTATGGCTTCCTTGATCCGGTACCACTCAATCGAAGTATCTCCGAAGGATGTAACTCCACGAACAAATATTCCATGCTTCCACCGCTAGACTGCAAGAAATTATCCGCTATGAAGTGTCGGCTTGATCTGGTCGACAATCCGATTGTCTCGAAATAAAGCGCTATTCCTAGATACAAAATCCTAAATCACCTCATCAATTCCACAATAAAATCTTCAGCTAAATCTCATTTCCAAGTTAAGAAAGTCGCTTCAGTCACTGTTGTCGCGTGGTTGTCCCGATCCGTAAATACTCGAATCGCGGCCGCAAATCCTATGCGCAGAACTTCAGATACCTCCTGTCAGACTCTTAGATTGTTCCTGAACGCTAAACTGAAACTAATTAATTAAAAAAAACTCTGAAACAATAGAGCAACACAGTGAGTTTCACAACTCACTTGCAGGGCCTACCCCTAACTAGAATCCTCGCTTCAATGTCCGCTCTGGGCGTCAAATCGAGTAATCGTAGTCATGCATTCTTTACAAAATGTCTTCGGGCCCCACGTTGGGCGCCAAATTATTATATTTAGTATCCAGTTAGTAAAAGCAAGTATTCGTACGCTGCTGTTCCCTTTCGTTTTACCACATCGTTAAAGAAAAACTGGTAGCAAAGGGGCTTACTGTCGGTATTCACCCTGGGATCGACGGATCGTCTTTACCCACGAAGCGTAGGAGGTTTCGGGGGCATGCACTTCTTTCGTTGCTCGGTTCTAAGCTCGTCGGAACGGTGTGGGTTCTTTCTAGCTTCCTACATAACACCACTCTACTCTAATATTTATTTAAGTGCACTTCACTGTTCGTTAATGATCGGGCAATTATTTGAATTAAGACCTGTTGGAAACGGACGGACACGGGTTGTATTAAGGATCAGGAAAACTTTCGCTTGATCAGGGTGGCTGAGATGTTGTACGCTCCCCTGGTCTTTACCCTCACTACCTTGATACCTCGATGTGAATCTGCTTGGTATCCCTAGAGTAATGTACTCTACAGACTCAAACGACTTCGGAGTTTCCTGAAAACTGTATCACCATAAGCGCCAGACCCAGATAATACTCTTCTATTCCATTATAATATACATTATCTTTACTAAATCAAATCAAAATACACTTCATACGCCTTTGCGCCATATCAAAATAAAGAAAATCAAAATTAAGGAACAAAAGAAATAATACTACAAATTCTTCTTACCTTAATTTAGCCTATCTGTCATATGTACCAATTGTCACTGCATTCACTAACATATGTTACATTTATATATATATATAGATAGATATATATTCACTTTTTGCGGACTTACGCTCGTCTCCGGCGATGCAGGTTCGTTGGGCCCATAGAAGATGCAGATTTCTGTAAAATGGTGCTTCTATCGTCGCAAGTGAAAGCTGGTGGCGGTTGTGTGGTACATGTGCAGTTACATTTAAACTACATGAAAATAGAAATTACACTAAAAAACTATCTCTAGCAAAATCTTAAATCTAATTTTAATTGATCCAACGCTTTGATACTTCTCCCATCCTAGTTCGTGATTGCTTTTCTCAGGATCTTTTGCTGAATTCGGGTCGCTGCGGGGGGGTGGAGTGCGGAGGTTAGAACCGGCGGATCTGCGAGATCACGTGGTTATGAGTTCATGCCGCACTGGCACAAGGATGAGTGAGTCCCAAGTTTGGATGCTGTGGAAACTGCTGCTTTAGCCTACTCTGCTCATGGCTCTGTTACGCCATCAGTTTAGGGTTAGGTTGCCACGTGTACTCGATCTTTTTCCACACCTTTTTTCCCCACTGGCTTCCTTTCCGACCGGTTGCCTTTGTTTTTGCCAGTGGCAACTGCCACATTGATGAAAAGCGCGAACGCGCTACGCGACGTGCGCGAGGCTAACCGGCCGGTGGAGATCGCAATACAGGTTGCTTTCCCACTGTAATACAAATTCTCTCACTGATCTTTTCACTATCTATCCACTATATTTACCTTTCAGCAATCTTAGTATTCTCAACTGTTGCAAGAGATGTTCCCAATACTGTGTAACGCTTGTATCTGTAAAAAGGAAGGCAGAGGGGAAAGGTGCGCCATCTAGAAGACAAGTTTCAAACTAGAAAGGGGTATAGAGAGATTAGAAGGAGTGCAACCGGGTAAGATGGCAACTTTTCATTTTGGGGGATTGTCTCTTCGGGCAAAGGCCAGGGAGGATTCGGCGCCAATTTTGGCGTCTGTGCGATCATTCCCTCGTTGCACCTCCGCAGATTCGGATGAGTGGTTTGGTTTACCTAAAAGTGTCCAAGTGCTAAGTGGAAAAAATCGGCGAACGAGGAGCGTAGGTCCAGGGGCGGAAAAGTCCAACAGGAAAGCCCACTGTTTTTGTGGCCAGTTCTGGATCCGTGGAGGTAAGAGAGGGGTGCGGGTCATTCAGGAATTCTCGTCAAGTATTTCTTTCATGACTAGGCTCGGCGAAAGGATAATTATTGCGGAACAGAGGGGAAGTCAGGCAGCCCCAACGAGTCGGAGCGGATCCGAAGGATTTCGGAAGCCCACGGCGCAAAGCAGCAGGAGCAGAGTTCGCCGGGAAGATTCCGGGTTGTGCTTAGATTGTCAGATAGACCCCAAAACAACTAAACTAAGAAAGACTCAATCGATGGGCTTGAGTTTGACTCGATAAGCCCACCATCAAACCCTTTGCGCGAGCGGCAGTTTGATCCCAACCGCGCTCGATAGCGCATAATTTTTCCTCGCCGCGAGCAAAATCGAAAAAGATCGTCAGTTTTCCGGTTCCGAAAAGTGACCCGTGAGTGACCCGGGGGCACTTGAGAGACATCTGGCGATCCCGGCGCGAGAATACAGAAAATTTTGGCCGGGAAAAATCGGAGGAGCGAATCCACGTGGGATTCCGGCTTCCAAATAAGTGTTAGCTTAAGTAATATAAGTTTTTTTGGTGAGTAAGGATAATGTTTTAATAATTGCCAATGGCTAAAATCAATTTCGAGCCATTGCAGTGAAAAGTTATAATAGGAAATAGAGGAGAAAGTTGGCCAAACTAGGGTCGAGGTGGTAGTGGGGTTAGACTTAACCTTTAAAAAAAAAAAAAGGAAAAAAAAAAATATTTTTCATGGACCCATAGTGTATTTCAGGCTAACGAAATTTCCTTGTTTTTTTTTTATTATTATTTTCAAGTTCCGAAATTTTCAGCAAACCCCAAGTCCGAGAAAGCGCTTTCGACGATGAAATTACCAAGATATACCAATTACCAAGATATTATATTAGAAATTTTAATCAAAAGAAAGGAAAATTAAATGCAATCAATAAGCTTATAAAAGAGAACAAGAAATGCCTCCTAAACACGATGGCCAATTTAAAATTTAAATAAAAGAAAGGAAATTAAAAGTTTAAATTAATGTTAAATACCTCAGTCCAAGTCGCTCAGATCGTTGGCAAATTTTCGCTCAAGTTCGAGCGCAAGTTCATTTAAATGTTCGTTTATATGTTCGTTTATATGTTCGAAGCAATTTCTACATTTATACTTTAATAGGAAGGCCTAGCTTATGCCTAATTTGAAAAGCCAATTCTTGTCAATTTTATTTACTTATACAATTTATACCAATATTTATAACTTGCCAATATTTCAATTAGTATTATCTTCATTTTAATAATTAATCTTAGTTCTTTTAGTAATTAAATAAATATTTATAATGTGCTAATTTACTCTATCTTTTGTTCTCTACTCTATCTTCCACGTTAAGCAACGTAGCTCACCATCACAACTACTCATTTTGGCCAGAGTTCACAAAACAGTCCTCAAATTTGGAAAAGTCTATTAATTTATTGGTTGATATACCCACAGATGGAGTTTGATCTCGTTTTGTAGCTCATGCTAGGCTCAACCTCGTTCGAAATTCGATCAGCCGCATAGGAAACGGATAGACCAGGTACTGAGAAGTACCAGGTAGTCGTCCGGCCACGGTTTGACCTAAACTCGAGCGAGTGCAAAAGAATCCTTTTAAAATTCCCTCTATCTACATCAGGTCCATACGTTTTTTTATCATACGCATAGGAATTGCAGGCATTTGTGGGCTACTTATAACCGCTTTGCCTGACCACGGATGATATTAGAACGCAGTGAACTCCTCAAATAAAAAAAAATATATAAAAAAAAAAACGTAGCAGCATTAGTTTTCTCAAAAAGAAAAATTTTTTGCTTTGGAATTGCAGCAATTATTTTCATGATGAAGTATTAGCTGACCACGAAATAATGGGAAAACAAAGTTTGTAGTGCAGTGTACGAAGCTGGGATTATAGGCAAAAGCGATAGAACGCAATCGCCTAGCCGCTGTCGTAAAGCAGCATTTTTTGTTGGTGTATGCGCACAAGCAACAGGTATTTAGCACCACTCACGTGATTTTTTTTTTTCTCTTCATTCCTTTTTTTCTTTTCCTTCGCATGCAGGTCTTATCTCAAGGGGTGTAGTTATGTTCAGGGTCAATTATTTTATGATATAAAAATATGTGATTTAAAAAAAAAAAAAAGAAAGGAAAACAACAAAAAAGTAAATAAATAAATAAACAAATAAATAATTTTTTTAAATCAGGCGATCAAACCCTTAGCGAATCTAGGTCAACCTTTGAGGGGTTCGATCAAACCGAAGTTAAGATAGGTCAGTTCTGTATTGGTTCGAGTAGACAGTTGTGAGAAGCTGAAGAATCAGCTGATGCAACGGAAAGTTCATCGACCTTTTTGTTTGGATATTACATCCGTTTGAATTCCCTGTTGTGGGAAGCAAAAGAATCAGCTGATACTGTTGAATTGTATAAATATAATAATCTAGAGTTACTTATATTTAAGCTAGTGTAAATTAGATATTCCGTATAGTATATAATATTATAATAAGCTATTGTGAATTAGACCTTATCGATAACGATTGTAATTAAGCTTCTTCTTCTTCTTCTTCATTAAAAGAGCTTGAAAGAATATGATTAACTTTTCCTTAATATAAAACTCGAATCTCAACATGGTAGCAGAGCAAGGTTAATTGAACAAGGTTGATTAAACAAGTAAAGGAAAAGTGAATAGCTTTGGTATAAAATAAAAAATAAACAGTTAAAAGAAAAGTTTTAGTCCAAGTAAAGAGCTTGCGAACTCATACACACAAATCTACGAAAAAGTGGCACGACGAACGAAAAGATTCAAAATTAAGGAAAAAAAATATATATACTAAAAATAAGAACATCTGCATTAAAGTGAAGCGTGTTTGAAGGCATTTAATTAAATCAATCATCATAGTAAGCAAATACTCACATACATTACAAAGGAACACGTGGATGCGAACAGATTAAAAATTTTGAAACAAAAAACGTGACAAAGACCAAGTGAAGAACTACAACTAAAAGCGAAAGAAATATAAAAGACAATAAAAGAAAACAGAACAGCTTTAAAAGTGCTTTAAGAATTCTACACTGAATTCAAAAAACTGATCAATGCAAGGTGTTGCTATAAAAATTGAAAAAGACATAGACGAAAAAAATACAGAAATTAAAAAGGCAATAACTATGGCTGCTCAAGCAAGAATTGAAGACACCCTAATACCCGTCTTCGATGGAACAAACTTCACAAGTTGGAAACTGAGATTGATGGTTCTGCTGGAATACAAAGAATGCAAACAACAAGCAACAAGCATGAAGACCGATAAGGAAGCTGAAGCGGACTGGACTAAGAGAGACCTAAAAGCGAGGATGATGATTATGAGTACAGTCACTGACAGACAGTTGGAATACATAGGTGAATGCAAATCAGCCTATGAGATGATGAAAAAGTTTGATAGTATTTACACAACGAAATCAACGGCGCTCCAGATCATACAAAGAGGCAAAATAGAAGAAATAAAACTCAGCAACTATACAGAAGTGGACGACTTCTTTGTTGATTTTGAAAAGTCAATAAATGATTTTAAAGCAGCAGGTGGAGTTTTGGAAGAACCAGAAAAAATGAGATATCTTATAAAATCATTGCCGCCGAACTACAGCTATATTGGTGATTTTATAGATATTGTACCAGAGCAACAAAGAACAGTTGAATATGTAAAAAGCAAAATAAAAGAGAAAAATTTCAACAAAAGCGAGACGTCTAAAAGATCAAGCGTGAGTACATTCAACGCAAATGCTAAAGGAGTCTGTTTCAGTTGTGGCAAATATGGACACCAGAAAAAAAACTGCTATCTCAATCAAGGAAATCAAGCAAGCCAAATTGCTATTCAAACTGGACAAAACAGAGGTTTTTCTCACAACCTGGGAAGAGGAAAACGGGGAAATTTCCATGGCAGATCACGAGGCTCATACAGCAGAGGCAGGGGATCTCACCGAGGATACGTGAACGAGACTTCAGGCAACGAATCGAGCGCAGCATGGTCTGTCGAGTTACATCATCCTGCAGCTAATGGACCAAGTGGATGTGACTTCAAGGACCCAAGCGAAAATGCTTATCAATTAAAGTGGATCTTGGACAGCGGCTGTACGGACCATATAATCAAAAGCGACAAATATTTCGTGAGTTATCAGGATCTAAAAATTGCTGTCGACGTTAAGCTGCCAGATGGCAAAACTTTAAAAGCTACCAAAATTGGTAATATCAAACTAACTTTTAAAACCTACTATAAAAACAAAACTGTAGAGTTAAAAAATGTTTACTATGTAAATGGAATTCAGGAGAATTTATTAAGCGTATCAAGAATAACGAAAAACAATATCATTGTTGCAAAAAACAGTAATGCAAAAATATATGATCAGCATAATGAATTAGTAGTCGTAGCTAATAAAGTAAACAACTTGTATGTGATAAAAGGTATTGCAAAAGAAACTGGTAGTATTAAAGAAGTCTATACAAATGTGTTAAAACTAACAAATAAAGAAAAATGGCATAGGGCACTTGGCCATATAAACTTTAAATATTTAGATAAATTAGTTTCGGAAAAATTATTAGAAGGTTTGCCAGATAAGCTAGAAAAAACTGAGATGAAGTGTGCGAACTGCTTACAGTCTAAAATGTCCAATAAACCATTTGAAAACAATAGAATAAAATCTAAAGAAATTCTCGAAACAATTCATACAGACTTAAATGGACCGCATACTACAGGCTATGGTGGAGAAAAATATTTTCTAACATTCGTAGATGATTATAGTAAGTGCACTAGACTTTATTGTATCAAAAATAAATCAGACACGGTAAATTGTTTCAAAGATTATATTAACTTCGTAGAAAATAAATTTAACAAATGTGTGAAAAAATTACAGTGTGACAACGGAAAGGAGTATTTAAACAAAGACATTTACACTTTCATAAGAGATAAAGGAATAGAGATACTAACTTGTCCTCCATATGTACATGAACTAAATGGCGTAGCAGAAAGATATAACAGGTCAGCTATGGACATGGGCAGATGTCTTATGCGGGAAGCTAAAGTAAATAGGCAGTACTGGCCCGAAATTATGAAAGCAGTAGCATATTTAAAGAACAGATCAATAGCCAACACACAAGAAAACAAAACACCTTTCGAAATATTCTTCAGCATTAAGCCAAATGTTAAGAATTTAAAAATCTACGGCAGCAGAGTATTTGCTAGAATACCAGAAGTTTTAAGAAAAAGCAAATGGGATGACAAAGCTAAGGTCGGAATTCTTGTAGGTTACAATCAAAACGGTTATCGAGTACTAATGAACAATAAAGTTATTAATGTTAGACATGTCGATATAATCGAAGACAAAACGGAATTAATCTGCTTAGGAGAATACGAGGAAGTATATAGCAATGGTAAAGATAAGGTTCTTAGTGAGACAGAATCTGAAATATGTGAAGAGGAGCAATCTGAAAAAGAAGCAAAGTTAGAAAACAAAAATCTGAATCAGAGTCAATACAATTACTTAGATAATATTCAAACATTGAGAAAATCAAGTAGGAAAAAAATTCCGGTAGATAGATATGGTAGTCCAACAACCCATTACATATATGTAAATCATATTGATGCGAATGTTCCAAATACATTCCACGAGGCGATAAGCTCTAAGAATAATGAAGACTGGATTAGAGCAATGGATTGCGAAATTCAAAGTCTGAATAAGAACGAAACTTGGATAGCTGTCGATAGACCTAAAAATAAAGAAGTCATTGATGTGAAGTGGGTTTTCAAAAGAAAAGGTGATGGCACTTTCAAGGCGAGACTAGTAGTTCGAGGTTTTCAACAAAAAGAGGATATTGATAATGTATATTCGCCAGTAGGAAAAATGCAAACTTTAAAAACACTATTATCATACAGCTGTGTAAACAATTTATATATAGAACAAATGGACGTAGAAACAGCTTTCCTAAATGGCAAAGTAAAAACCGAAGTCTATATAAACATGCCGCTAGGGTATGAAATGAGTGAAGACAAAGTATATAAATTACAAAAGGCACTGTACGGTCTTAGAGAAAGCCCAAGAGCTTGGTATGATACGATAAATGAATTCTTAACAGGCCTAGGATTTATAAGAAGTAAGTACGATTATTGTTTATATGTAGATATTGCAAAAAAGGATCCAATTCACTTACTAGTTTTTGTAGATGACTTGTTAATTTGTTGCAAAAATTTTTCCAAAATCGAAGAAGTAAAAGCTAGTTTAAAGAAAAGGTTCTCTATGAAAGACTTAGGCAAAATTTCAAGCTATATTGGCATAGATGTAGACTATAATAATGATAGAACTAAAATGACACTATGTCAAACAAAATATATAGAGTCTTTAGCGGAAAAATACATGTTAGAAAATTCAAGATTATACGATACACCCATGGAAACAAATTTAAAGTTAGAACAAGCATCTGTCTCAACTGAACATATAAAATATAGAAACTTAATAGGAGAATTACTCTACATAAGTACAGGCACAAGACCGGACATAACATATAGTGTGAATTATCTCAGCAGATTCCAAAACTGTTATAACGAAACTCATTTTAAATATGCTTTAAGAGTATTGAAATATTTATATAGGACAAAAGACTTAAAACTGACTTATTGTGATAATTTAAATAATGATATTCTAGACTGTATGGTAGATTCTGATTTCGCAGGAGATTGTATTGATAGAAAATCAACAACGGGTTTTGTTATAAGGTTCCAAGGAAACCCAATCTTCTGGAAGACAAGAAAACAAAATTCAATTGTAAAATGTTCAACTTTTGCTGAATATACTGCTATGTCAGAAGCTGTAACTGAAATATTATTTACTAGAAATTTATTAATGGATTCTTTTAAAGAAAAATTCAGTCAACCCATAAAAATTTACGAAGATAATACAGGAGCAATCGCTATAGCTAAATTCGGGAACTTTACAAAAATTCGAAACACATTGAAGTTCAGTATCACTACATAAATGAGAGCTATAATAAAGGCTTAATCGATATTGTAAAAGTAGATTCAGATAAAAATTTAGCAGATATATTAACCAAAAGCCTATGTAAAACTAAATTTTTTAATAATAGACAATCGCTAAAACTATTGTAACAACTTGTAAAATATTATAAGTCAAACTGTGACAAAGCTAATGGTAATCAAATGAAGTACAAATGAAGTAAAAAAAGGTATTCTAGATTATAAATTTAAGGAGGCGTGTTGAATTGTATAAATATAATAATCTAGAGTTACTTATATTTAAGCTAGTGTAAATTAGATATTCCGTATAGTATATAATATTATAATAAGCTATTGTGAATTAGACCTTATCGATAACGATTGTAATTAAGCTTCTTCTTCTTCTTCTTCATTAAAAGAGCTTGAAAGAATATGATTAACTTTTCCTTAATATAAAACTCGAATCTCAACAGATACAACGGAAAGTTCATCGACCTTTTCGTTTGGATATTACATCTGTTTGAATTCCCTGTTATGGGAAGCAAAAGAATCAGCTGATACAACGGAAAGTTCATCGACCTTTCGTTCGGTGAAATTCCATTTCACATCTGTTTAAACTCCCTGCTTTCATTTTTTTTTACCTATACTTTTTTTTAGATTTATTTGCAAGTTAGTTTTAATATTATTATTATCAATAGCTTATTTGTCATTAAATAATCGTGTCAGTATTTTTTTCATTTAGATATATTAATTTTTCTGTCCCTGCTAAATTCTAGAAATTAACCAGTTATGCCAGATCCCGAAGAAAATATGGCACAAAAGTGTCCGTTATGTGATTCCACCTTAGATGTTGGAAAAACATACAAAACCAAATGTGGTCATGTTTTCCATCAGTCCTGCATTGCAGGCTATGCCAAAAGTAAAACAACGTGTCCTACTTGTAGCACGTGTATGCTTTGAAAGAAAGAAAACACTAGGTCAAAGAGAGGGCAGATGTTAGATTCTACGCCCAGTGGCTCATCAGGGGCATCCGCGTTGGGACTGGCTCAGAAAGAGTTAATCCAAAATACAGTTTTAGACGCTGTTAAGTCCATGCAGAACGAGTTGTTGACAGAATTATCTGAAAGAATGGCTAGGTTGATTGAAGCCAATCTTCCGACATCATTTGCAGCGGTAGAAGGTTCAAACCCGGAGGGAGCACTTGGAAGGAATTCCTTGGGCCAAATTCCATTAGGTAGTATGGATGAACCAATAGGGTCCAATCGCGAAACACCCAGAAGTAATCACTCAGACCTAAGCCAGAGGTCCGACAAAGTGGGCCATATTTTAAATAGTTGGAAATTGCGGTTTAGTGGAAATCCGGAAGGTCTTAGTGTCGATAATTTTATTTACCGAGTAGAAGCCCTCACCAGACAAACGCTGGAAGGTAATTTTTCAATTCTAAGCAGCAATGCTAGCCTTCTATTTGAAGGAAAAGCGAGAGAGTTCTACTGGAGTTCTACTACACAAAAATACTCAGGAATTGCGATGGGATTTTCTTTGTACTGCGCTAAGGAGGCAATTCAGAGACGCGCGGACGGACTTAGATATCCTAGAAGCCATTCGAGATAGGAAGCAGCGGGAAAGGGAAGGATTCGATACGTTCTATGATGCAATAGAGGAGTTAATGGATCACCTGGACATGCCACTAAGCGAAATGGAAGTGGTGGAAATTTTAAAAAAAAATTTAAGGCCAGAGATAAGGCATGAGATTCTGAACATTCCAGTCCGATCGGTAGAGAATTTAAGGGCAATATGCCGGCGCAGGGAAAATTTCTTAGAAGACGTCCGAAAATCCCAGGGTTATCAGAAGGTGGTACCGTTCCGCAAACAAGTTTCCGAGTTGGTTGAGGAGATGATGGATGCTGAGGAATTCGCAGAAGGCGAAGTGAATGGCGAAGTCTGTGCAATGGCACTATTATGCTGGAACTGTCGCAAAGAAGGCCATCGACACAAAGAATGCCGAATGAAGCGCAAAGTGTTTTGTTTCGGCTGTGGCGCCCCAAATAACTACCGTCATACTTGTCCGAATTGTTTAAAAAACGGGAAAACGAACACTTTCAGCGGTCGACAGCAGGCAAGTGTTCCAAAGGACAAGTCGACAAACGGGGACCTAAACTAGTATGTCCAATTCAGACCTTGGAAAACCCTGCGAGATCACCTACATCTGATCCGATCCCGAAATTTTGGCCAAATCTGGTGGTTCCACAAGTTGCAGGTTTAAAACCGAAAGTGAAGAAGAAAGTGGTGTCTAGAAATATTAAAAGAATAAGGTCCTATTGGAACAATGTTAAAACTATAAATACAATTAGGTTTAAAAACAATGATAATCGTCCGTATGCCGAAGTCAGGCTCCTAGATAGGGTAGTGGTTGGTCTATTAGACACGGGGGCGGCTATTAATGTGATTGGGGGGAAACTGGCAGAACAGTTAATACGAGGGAACCGTTTAAAAGAGTAACAACAGTTGCTACCACGGCAGATGGTCAGAAACAGGTTGTAGTAGGAAAGCTTCAAACGGCCGTGAAATACAAGGAAGAAACCAAGGATCTCGAGTTCCATATCATACCATCCCTGAATCAGGATTTGTACTTGGGTATTACGTTCTGGACAGCATTTAGTTTGCTGCCATCTTCCATGCAAATATCAGAAATAGCGTCCAATTCACATAATCTGACGGAGGGTCAGCGATGCAGCCTATCCGAGGTAATTGGGAAATTTCCTTCGTTTGCCTCGTCGGGATTAGGAAAAACAACTTTGATTGCGCACGAAATCGACGTTGGGGATGCTAAGCCAGTCAAACAACGTCACTTTCCGGTGTCACCGGCAGTTGAAAAGCTTCTTTACAAAGAAGTCGATCGAATGTTGGAAATGGGGGTGATTGAGGAATCTCAGAGTGCGTGGTCTTCGACTGTCGTACTGGTTCAAAAACCTGGGAAAGTACGGTTGTGTTTGGACAGTCGTAAAGTTAATGCTGTTACCAAAAAGGATGCTTATACTTTACCCCAAATCGATGGAATTTTATCTCGACTTCCAAAGGCAATGTATATCTCTAGCCTCGATTTGAAAGATGCCTATTGGCAGATCCCGTTGGACCCAAAATCTCGGGATAAAACAGCATTTACAATTCCGGGAAAGCCGTTGTACCAATTCAAGGTAATGACATTCGGTTTGACTAACGCCTCTCAAACGATGACTCGATTAATGGACAAAGTTATCCCGCCTGAGCTTAGGTACGAAGTCTTTGTCTATTTAGACGATCTCTTGGTCGTCTCAGATACATTTGAAACCCACATGAAGGTTTTAAGTGTGGTGGCCGAGCAAATGAAAATAGCTGGGCTCACACTAAACGTGGAGAACAGTAAATTCTGCGTGAAAACGGTAAAATATCTTGGGCATATCGTGGGAGAAGGGACTATACGAACTGATCTAGAAAAAATATCGGCCATGGCAGACTTTCCACTTCCCCAAAATTTAAGATCTCTTCGGCGTTTTCTTGGCATGGTGGGGTGGTATCGCAAATTCATCAATACCTTCGCATCAGTATCGGCTCCACTTACAGATTTGTTGAAGCCAAGAAAAAAATTCGAAATGACTCCGGAGGGGGAGAAGGCGTTTTTCCTGCTTAAGGACATGCTTTGCTCCGCCCCAGTGTTACGTAGCGCGGATTTTACAAGACCTTTCTTCGTGCAATGCGATGCAAGTAAGTCTTGAGTGGGTGGCGTGCTGGTGCAAAAGACAGATCAGAGTGACGAGTATCCCATTGCTTTTGTATCGAAAAAATTAAACAAAGCCCAAAGGAATTATTCGGTTACTGAACAGGAGTGTCTCGCGGCCATAATTTGCATCAAACGTTTCCGGCCGTATGGCCATGAGTTTACGGTGATCACTGATCATGCTTCACTCAAATGGCTCATGAGTCAGACGGATCTCCACTCGCGCCTAGCTCGATGGGCTCTAAAGTTGCAAGGTTTCACGTTCAGTATTGAACACAGAAGTGGGAAAATGAATATTGTACCGGATGCTTTGTCTAGGGTCAATGAGGCGGAACTAGCTGCTATAGAGGCGAGACACGGGCTTTTAATAGATCTGCAAGCACCGGAATTCAGGTCGGCCAAGTATTTAGAAATTATAGAGAAAATCAAGGCCAATCAGAACCAATTGCCAGATTTGAAAGTGGTAGATGGACTCGTTTAACGGAGAACAGAACATGCAACGGGAGACCAGATGCATGACATTTTCAATTGGAAATTGTGGATTCGCGAGGAGCTGGTTGCCGAGGTTCTAAGAAAGAATCATGACGAGCCTCTTGCTTCTCACGGAGGTATTCACAAGACGTTGGAAAGGGTGAGGCGATACTACTATTGGCGAGGGTTAGTCAACGATGTGAAGTCGTATACGCAAGCTTGTGAAGTTTGTAAATCCACCAAGGCCCCAAATAAAACTCTTCGACCTCTAATGGGTGTGGCTCCTGTATCAGAGCGATTTTTCCAGCGTCTTTACATAGATTTTCTCGGTCCGTACCCCCGGTCTCGGAGTGGGAACATCGGAATATTCATAGTGTTGGACCATTACTCAAAGTTTGTATTTCTAAAGGCGGTAAAAAAATTCACGGCAGACGTGGTCATTAAATATCTCCAGCAAGATCTTTTTCATACTTTCGGCGTACCGGAAACCATTGTATCCGATAATGGAACGCAGTTCAGGGCTGAGACTTTTCAGAAATTGCTAAGGGAATATTCTGTTTCACACACTTTGGCCGCTGCTTATTCGCCCCAGTCGAACGCATCGGAGAGGGTTAACCGATCAGTCATCGCAGCGATAAGATCTTATGTCAGACCGGACCAGAAAGATTGGGACGAGCAACTCAGCAGTATTTGTTGCGCTCTACGTACAGCGATTCATTCGGCGTTGGGTGCTAGCCCTTATTATATGGCTTTCGGCCAGAATTTCGTCTCCTCAGGGTCATCCTACAAACTGATGAGAGCTTTAGGGCTGTTGGAGGACAGGTCTTTGGCGCTCTTAAAAGAGGACTCTATGGAAATAGTCCGGAAGAAGGCTTGCGAGGAAGAAGGCGAGCTGAGGAGGAGAAGGAAGGAATGCAGATTAGAAGGAATGCAACCGGGTAAGATGGCAACTTTCCATTTTGGGGGATTGTCTCTTCGGGCAAAGGCCAGGGAGGATTCGGCGCCAATTTTGGCGTCTGTGCGATCATTCCCTCGTTGCACCTCCGCAGATTCGGATGAGTGGTTTGGCTTACCTAAAAGTGTCCAAGTGCTAAGTGGAAAAAATCGGCGAACGAGGAGCGTAGGTCCAGGGGCGGAAAAGTCCAACAGGAAAGCCCACTGTTTTTGTGGCCAGTTCTGGATCCGTGGAGGTAAGAGAGGGGTGCGGGTCATTCAGGAATTCTCGTCAAGTATTTCTTTCATGACTAGGCTCGGCGAAAGGATAATTATTGCGGAACAGAGGGGAAGTCAGGCAGCCCCAACGAGTCGGAGCGGATCCGAAGGATTTCGGAAGCCCACGGCGCAAAGCAGTAGGAGCAGAGTTCGCCGGGAAGATTCCGGGTTGTGCTTAGATTGTCAGATAGACCCCAAAACAACTAAACTAAGAAAGACTCAATCGATGGGCTGGAGTTTGACTCGATAAGCCCACCATCACACCCTTTGCGCGAGCGGCAGTTTGATCCCAACCGCGCTCGATAGCGCATAATTTTTCCTCGCCGCGAGCAAAATCGAAAAAGATCGTCAGTTTTCCGGCGGAAAAGTGACCCGTGAGTGACCCGGGGGCACTTGAGAGACATCTGGCGATCCCGGCGCGAGAATACAGAAAATTTTGGCCGGGAAAAATCGGAGGAGCGAATCCACGTGGGATTCCGGCTTCCAAATAAGTGTTAGCTTAAGTAATATAAGTTTTTTTTTAGTGAGTAAGGATAATGTTTTAATAATTGCCAATGGCTAAAATCAATTTCGAGCCATTGGAGTGAAAAGTTATAATAGGAAATAGAGGAGAAAGTTGGCCAAACTCGGGTCGAGGTGGAAGTGGGGTTAGACTTAACCTATAAAAAAAAAAAAAGGAAAAAAAAAAAAATATTTTTCATGGACCCATAGTGTGTTTCAGGCTAACGAAATTTCCTTGTTTTTTTTTATTATTATTTTCAAGTTCCGAAATTTTCAGCAAACCCCAAGTCCGAGAAAGCGCTTTCGACGATGGAATTGCCAAGATTGGGGTGAGTGTAAATTGAAAACTCTTTTATATTAGAAATTTTAATCAAAAGAAAGGAAAATTAAATGCAATCAATAAGCTTATAAAAGAGAACAAGAAATGCCTCCTAAACACAATGGCCAATTTAAAATTTAAATAAAAGAAAGGAAATTAAAATTTTAAATTAATGTTAAATACCTCAGTCCAAGTCGCTCAGATCGTTGGCAAATTTTCGCTCAAGTTCGAGCGCAAGTTCATTTAAATGTTCGTTTATATGTTCGTTTATATGTTCGAAGCAATTTCTACATTTATACTTTAATAGGAAGGCCTAGCTTATGCCTAATTTGAAAAGCCAATTCTTGTCAATTTTATTTACTTATACAATTTATACCAATATTTATAACTTGCCAATATTTCAATTAGTATTATCTTCATTTTAATAATTAATCTTAGTTCTTTTAGTAATTAAATAAATATTTATAATGTGCTAATTTACTCTATCTTTTGACCCGACTTAACTGATCCCCTTGAGACCGCCGAGGTAGGGGCTACTAGCAACATCATGGGTTTTGTATCCAGGACCGTATTAGCCACAGGTAGGGTGGGAAAACAAGCCTCACAACATCTGAGGTCTTGAGCCCTCAGTAGTGTAGTCCGTAGCGAAGGAACCCACTTTTCTATTTTTCCTTAATCCTTTCTCCCGATGGCCAAGATGAATAGCCGATCTCTTACCAAGAGAAGCTTTCCCCATGCACGCAGTTTTTTTTTGTGAATAATGAGAAAAAGGCACCTTGGGAGGCGTGGCAAGAACACCACCCCATTAGCTGGCGAGCCAGAGCCGGAAGATTTGTCATATTGCGTGCGGCACCCATCCCAAATTCAACACCTCGCCTAGGACTCGAATATCATATCCTTTATGACTTTCAAGGACTCATCATCATTGTTACAACTGATGTTAGAGATGTTGGAAATTTTATAAATTCCAAAGCTGTTTTAGCACGTGGTTGCTGCCTTCTTTCAATTTACGCAGGTCAGTGTTTCACGTCTGGTACTCTCTCTATCGCAAATTCAAATGAACGACCTGCCAATAAGCTAACTTCGGTGCTACGCAACCGAGATATTCTCCAAGACTTCCAATAACGAAACTGTCGTCTCTCGTGTGGGAGATGCCTTAAACAAATGTACGGCGGCGATGGGGCAACCCGCTTCCAAAACACAAGCCAATGTGTATGCGTACAACGTATGTTTTATTCTATGGGGATACATGTTAGGGTAAGAAAGAATAATAAAATTACAAAGCTTATCGCAGTTTAACCTTCCACATTCTATGACAACAATCACAAATTCACCACACGCGCCATTATTTTCTATCCTAGTGTGCCCAATCTTTTCACGAGTGCACAATAACAAAATTCTACTTAAATACTAACTATCGATAATCGATCCGCGACATCCCCACCTCCGTGAAGAACTTCTTCACTCAAATCCAAAGCCGCCAACTTTGAAGCGGGGCGCATTATCCAGCGGGTCCGATCTCCATCCATGATCCTAACGCGGGCTCGTCTGACCTCACCATCCGTTCCAGCAAAGGTCTCCTCCACGACGCCTTTCCGGCAGTCTCGACGCGGAATGGCTGGATCGCAAACGAAGACAATGTCTCCTCGTTGAATCGGCTTTTCTCTGCGGCACCACTTCTCTCTCCGTGTCAGCGTGGGTAGGTACTCCAAGACCCACCTCCTCCAGAATCGGTCTCTCAACATCCTTGCCACGCGCCACTGCTTCCGCGTAGCTCCTTCCTTGACGATGCCTCCATCCAGGCCGGGGGTATCCGGTGGGCAAGCTGCTCCCTTGAGGAGATCATTGGGTGTGAGAGGGGCTTCCTGGTCCGCACTCACTGGCAAATGGGTGAGAGGACGAGAATTAACGACATTCTCCGCCTCTATCAGGAAACTCTCCAGGACGTGCTCCTTCGGCGCCACTTCCTTCACTGTGTGGCGTAGCACCCTCTTCACGCACTGCACCATTCGCTCCCAGACTCCACCCTCTGATGGGTTCGCTGGGCAGTTGAAGATCCATTCAATTCCCTTGCTTGACAGCTCCGACTGGATCCTCTCGGGTTCGAAGATCTCCGCAAATCTCTTGGCCTCTCTGTCTGCTCCAACGAAGTTCGTGCCATTGTCGCTGCGCAGTCTATGTACAGGCCCTCGACGGCAGATGAAATTCCTGATTGCAAGTATGCAAGAATCAGTCGACAGGTCATGTGCCAGTTCCAGATGAATCGCCCTGGTCGTCAGGCAGGTAAACAAGGCCACCCACCGTTTCTCTTGGTGCCGAGCAACGGTCACTAGCAGCGGCCCAAAGTAGTCGCGGCCTGTGCTCTTAAACGGCCAGCCATAGGCGTCCAAACGATCATCTGGCAGGGGTCCCATAATCGGCGGCATCGGCCGTGCTCTGTGCAGCTTACACTCGCTGCATCCCGAGATCACACTACGAAGCACTCTCCGCAGTCTCGTAATCCAGAACCTGGTCCGGATCTCCGCCATCGTAGCATCCAAGTTTTGATGCTTCGTCCTCACATGGGCGTCGCGCACAATCATCTCCGTGAGACCATGCCGGTGGGAGAGGATCACTGGCCTCCTGGCGCTGTACGGTATACATAGCGCCGCATCGATCCTGCCATACGCTCGCAGGATTCCATTGCCATCTAGGTATGGCGCCAGTCCACATATGTCGCTTCCTTTAGCGACGTCCAAGCCCTTCTCTGCGGCCTGCACCTCATCGGGGAACGCCTCACGTTGTGCTCTACGGAATAACAAGTCCTCAGCTGCTTCACACTCAGCTACATTGAGGCCGTAGTTCTCCAGCTCGTCTCGTTGTCCACGGCATCGACGTATGAACCTTAGGACCCAGGCCGTAGTCCTCAGCAATCGCCTGTAGCTTGAGAATCTCTCCAGCGATATAAACGGGTCACTCGCGCCAACAAGCACGAACTCACCCGGCATCTCCTCTTCGTCTTCTGCATCCGCTTCGTCGATGGGTGCAGTTCCTGGCCAGCTGCCCGCTGGTCTCCTCAGGAATGCCGGTCCTCTTAACCAGCGTGACTCCTCGCTTAGGTCCACGCTGCGTTGCGCTCGAGTCGCATCATCTGCCACGTTGTCGGCGGATGGTAGCCATCTCCATTGGGCTCCATTCGTCGACTCCAGAATCTCGGCTACTCTGTTCCCTACGAACTGCTTGTAGCGTCTGTGTGTGCTGCCAATCCAACGCAGCACTGTCTTCGAATCCGTCCATAGCACAGTCTCTGCAATGGCCACACTATAGTCCTGTCTGACTGTGTCCATCAATCTCGTTCCTAGAACTGCTGCCTGCAGCTCCAACCGTGGAATAGTCATCGTTCGCATCGGTGCACACTTCGTCTTTGAGCACACGAACCTCACTTGCACGTTGCCGTCCTCGTACGTGATCCTCCAGTGGACCACTGATGCGAATGCCGACTGACTCGCATCCACAAATACGTGCATCTCTATAGTCCTCACCAGTCCGGATCCAAAGTAGTGACGTGGGCTCCGAAAACGTTCCACTTTCTCCATCTCTTTACGCCAATCCATAAAGGCGTTGTACATCTCAGCCGGTAGTGGTTCATCCCATGAGATCTTCCTCCTAGAGACCTCTCGCAGCAACAACTTCGCTGTTATCATTAGACAACACAGGAATCCCAAGGGGTCGAACGTTGACATGACCATACTCAAGAATTCCCTTTTTGTGGCAATTCTCTTCCCATCGGACACGACGGGGGCGACTTTGTGGTACTTTACTCAAAACCTGAAGTCGTCCGTGGCTGGCTGCCACCGCATTCCCAAAATCTTTTGCTCGGCCTCACCCCATCCAATACTCTGGGCGTGATCACTGGGTCCAAGCATCCTCTCCACTGTAGGCGAACTGGACGAGAACTTGCAAAGCTCAAAACCGCCTTCTGCATGTATCTTCTTCACTCTGCTAGATACTTCGATCGCTTCGCTCTCTGTGGCGAAGCTGTCCACATAGTCATCCACGTAGTGGTAGTCCACGATGGCCTTGACTGCTCTGGGATCCGAATCCAGGAATCGCTTGGCATTCACTGTCTTCACATGATGCGCCGCACTCGGTGAGCATGCTGCTCCAAAGGTCATCACGCACATCTCGTAGACGTCGGGGTCCCGTTGGTCATTCCCATCTCTCCACAGAAATCGTTGCGCACATCTATCCTCGGGTCGGATCAGCACCTGGTGAAACATCTCCTTAATGTCGCTGCAGACTCCGACGGCACCTTCCCTAAAATGGAAGAGGATAGATGCCAAGGCCTTATAGTGTTGCGGCCCCTTGCTCAGCGCAGAATTCAGTGATACTCCTCCAACTCGTGCCGCTGCGTCGAATACTAATCGGATCTTCCCTGGCTTGTTGGGATTCTCCACTCCAAAATGTGGCAAGTACCATGTTCTATCGCTTCCCGAATCGATCTCCTTTCGTTCCAGACGCCGAGCGTATCCCTTGTCGACATAATCATTGACAATCCGTGAATACTCTTGGGCGAACTGCCCATCTCGCTTTATTTTCTTCTCGATGTTAACCAATCTATTGTACGCCATATCATAACTACGTGGCAGCACAATGTTATCCGTTTTCCACAGTAATCCCGTCTGGTATCGGCGGCCAACTCGCACCGTAGTATCCTCCAAGATCTTCTGAGCCCTCACGTCGTCGCTGGCTGCGGCCGCTGGCGCCGCCTTCACACCGAAGTTCTCGATCTCGAAGTAGTCCTCGACGATCCGTTCCACGTTATCATCCAACGACGTGGCTAGCAGACAAGACCTCGGTGATGGCGTGTCTCGTCGTCCTTCTACAGGCCCAAAAACAACCCATCCTAATTCGGTTGCGGCCGCGTACGGTCCCTCGCTGGCAAACCGTCTCGTTTTCAACGGCAGTCCTAGATGCCCATGGTCCAAACCAATAAGCAGCTTCGGCACTGCATTTACGTAGGGCTTCATTGGTAATTGAGCGTCCTTGTTCACGCTCCTAACATCCCTTCTGTGCAGGCTCTGCATCGGCAGACTCAAGTTCGAAATGGCATAGACGTGTCTCATCACATGTCGGGAGGACTTGCTTGCTCCACTGATCTCCAGACGTACCACGTTAGTAGGCTCTCTTGTGGCCCTGCCTCCGAACCACTGAACGTTCAGCTGATGACGTACTCCTTGTACGCCTAGCTCTGCAACCAGCTCGTTGTCGACCATCGTCACCGAAGAACCTTCATCCAGAAGAGCGTACGTGTCCACCTGCTTCCCACCTCCGTATAGCGTCTCCGGCAATACACGGAACAGAAGTCGTTCTCGGTCCTCGTCGACACAGCTCAAATTTCTCTCCGGTGTCGCAGAGGCATCCACGGATGAGGCTGCTCCTTCATTCACTTGGACGCCTTCCCTCGGTCCGGCTGCCTGCCGGTTGTAGCCTCTCCAATTGCCGCCTCGCTGTGGCGGTCTCCTGATGCCTTCATTGTTTGCCTCATGAAGAAGACGGTGATGCTTCCTCTTGCATCCATTCACGGGGCACTCTCCTGACGCAGCGCAGGATCCAGTCATATGCCCGCTTTGTAAGCACATGAAGCATAGGCGATGTCTTCTTGCGAGTCTCCACCTCTCTGTAGGTGTGGCTGCAATAAATCGTTGGCAGTCCCGAACTGCATGTTGTCCAAGGCCTTCACAAATTGGACAATTCCTGCGGCAGCTCTCCTGTTGCTCGTCCTGCTCTCGGTCGACGCTGGCATGAAGCAATCGACGTCTTGGCTCCTTTCCATCAATGTCCGCCACCACGCAGACCACGTTGGGTAGTTCCATCAACCACGAACTGAAGTCCACAATCGTCGGATAGGGCTGAATAGTTGCAGCGTGCCTTGCCCAGTCCACTCATTTGCTTATTGGGAGCTTGGCCACAAGTTCTTCCATCAGCATAGGGTTACCCAGGTGCTGCTCCGCCTTCGCTGACTGTAGGAAAGCCTTGACGTTGCTGACATGTGTGGCGAATGCGACGAGCTTTCCTAGATTGTGCTCCGTAATTGCAGGCACATCTCGAATGCTGTTGAGCTGGCTGCGTATTAGTTGCTCCGGTCGGCCGTATCTAAAACGCAGCTGCTCCACCGCTGCATTCGCATTGCTGGGGTGAATCAACAACGACTTCACCGTCTCACGCGCGTCGTCCTTTAGCGCCTTCAGTAGCCTTTGGTTGTTCTCCAAGTCCGTACAACCATACGTTTGCGTCGTCTCCGTAAACGCGCAGTAGAAAATGGGCCAGTCCTCTGGCTTCCCTCCGAACGTAGGCAGTTCAGGAAGCTTTCGTGGCGCCCAGCGTGCAGTTCCTCCAATGCTCGCCCAAGCACCGTCTCCAGGAGAAGGCGCACGTACCGATGTTCCACCGGCCACTTCACTCTGCAGCCCGAAACCATGCGCTGGAACAGTAGTGCCGGTAGCGCAAAATGGCGATGCGTGATTAATCCTCGTGGTACAGTTCTGCGAACACTGTACCGTTTGAGATCCGCTCCAGGATGGCGGTCTCTCTGACGCCGCATGATAAACACTTGTCGCGTTGGGTACGGTCAGGCCGATTGCAAATGGCGGCTGACCTACCCCAACCTCACTCGATATAACGGGGTCAGTGCGTTCCATATTAGCGCTGCGAGCGCCCCTACACTAGGTTGCGGGGCCGAAGCGCTGCCATCTACTTGCGTTGCGATATGCTGTCCCTCGTTTAGTCGGGGACTCCTTCTGGGCGAATGGTGCATCATGTCGTCCAGGCAATATCGATCCTCTCACCAGGGTGTTGTTTTCAAAACAATGTCGCCAGTCGCCTGACTGCGAATAAAAGCTTCTGTCGTCTCTCGTGTGGGAGATGCCTTAAACAATTGTACGGCGGCGATGGGGCAACCCGCTTCCAAAACACAAGCCAATGTGTATGCGTACAACGTATGTATTATTTCAATACCTACTATTCTCAATACTTCAATAACAATTGAAGCTGGCGACGAACCAGAATCAAAAGAAGTTATTGACCAACAAGAAATAGAAGAAAGCGATATTAACAACTTTATGGTTCCGGCAGTCCTTATTCAATCTGAATTATCAGACCAGGACTTGACCGACTCTGAATTTAACGACAGCATTGTACAATTAAAACCAACCACAATGGCTGACGAGAGCATTGCCCAAAGAGCATACATTAGGGAAATATCGAATGCCATCCTTGAATTTAACGGGCAAAGGTTACACCTTCAAAGATTTATAACAGCTTTGAGGTTAGTTAACCTAACGAAAGGCACGTTCGAGAATTTGGCTGTAATTATTATCAAAAGTAATTAAATCAAAAATAATTGGATCAACGTTATACAGAGTCCAAAATGAAAGAACTATAGAAGCAATAATCAGAAAGCTACAAAACACTATAGTCGGAGAAACCTCTGACATAATTAATGCCAAAATGGCGAAAACAACCCAGAAAGGCAAAACAGCGGAAAAATTCACGGCGGAAATAGACAATTTAAGGAAACTCCTAGAAGCTTCGTACATTGACGAAGGCCTATCGGCCGAACACGCTGACAAATTCAGTACCAAGGAGGCCATCACCACAATGGTTAAAAACTGTGAGCATGGCCGCCTCAAAACAATATTGAAAGCAGGCACTTTCGTAACTATGAATGAAGCCGTCACACAAAGTACATACAATGCAGTACTGAAATGACAGGTAATGCCAATTCAATATTATACACCCAACGAGGAAAAAATTATCGCGGTAATAATTTCAGAAACAATTATCGCTGTAGTGGTAATAATCTAGGTAATTATAATAATAACAGATATTACCAAAAAAACGGTTATATTCAAAACACCAGCTACTACAGAAATAACGGTAACCAGAATAACAGTTATTACACAAACAACAACCGCAGCGGAAATAACCGTGGTGGAAACAACCGCGGCGGAAACAGCCGTGGGGGAAACAACAATAACAACGGTAATAATAATAATAACCAAAATAACAATGTTGGCACCTAGTGCCAAGACCTACTACCCAATCAAGATGCATCAGCAGGTCACGATATACAAACATCAGACCTACTAGCTTATTAATAATGTAACTCTAAGCATGAGTCAATATCCAACCTACTAACTCGGCACTAGTCGAAGGAAGCAGAAACAGCGTGATCAGCGGGAAGAATGACCAACTGACCGAGGCACGCCAAAACCAGCCAGCGAAGCCGAAATTCGTGTGGAAAGCAGTACGTGAACAAGCAACCCCTGAGTCAGCAGACTCAGAGGTGGGTGACCCTAGCACGTCCAGAACTTTGACCTTTCTTAGATTTAATGATGTATAATTTAGCATCTTATATAAGAGTTATTCTTCTGAAATAAAGACAGTTCCGATATCAGAGTCAATCGTCTCGTTACTCAGTGTCTGAACCACGGCACTTAAAATCAACCTACTTCGAGTGATCCTGTGTAAAACGGTTCACAAGTAGAATCCGCGGCATACCAGTCTACTTCTAGTGTTGCTCCCGTGAAACGGACCACAAGTAGACCCCGCGTCACCTCCTTACTTCTCGTGTTGCTCCCGTGAAACGGACCACGAGTTGATCCCGCGGCATACCAGTCTACTTCGAGTGTTGCTCCCGTGAAACGGACCGCCAGTAGACCCCGCGGTACCTAACTACTCCAAGTGTTGCTCCCGTGAAACGGACCACGAGGAGAACCCGCGGCATACCAGTCTAGCTCGAGTGTTGCTCCCGTGAAACGGACCACCAGCAGACCCCGCGCTATCTAACCTACTTAGAGTGTTGCTCCCGTGAAACGGACCGCCAGTAGCACCGGCCGATAAGGAATCAGCCGAACCACCATACCACCAGTACTTGAGGAAAACCAACCCAGGACTTCAAGCACATCAACTCATGCCTAATCACAGCAAGCGTCTGGCCAACCCGAGCAGTCCCTTGCAGAATCCAGGTAAATTTAGTCAGGACTATTTACGGTTTTGACTACGACTCCGGGACCTACCGTTACTCCCGTGAGTTCAAGTTTGACGTAGTTGCCGCATAACGCTCTACGTACGAACAAACAATATAAGGATAGCCCAAACGAATTCGGAAAACTCGCAAACACCTTTAGATACACGTCAGTAAAAAACAACAAAATTCACACTATAAATCTCAGTCAAAGTACATTCGTTAGTTTCATAAACGCAGCAACAGGAAAAGAATTAGTTTTAGATACTAGTTACTAGATACAGGTGCAAAAATATCCATATTAAAGGAAAATTCTGATAATTTCCAAAACATTCAAGATAATCATATCATAAACATACAGGGTATAAGCCAAGAGGTTACCAAATCAAAAAGCATAACTTCTATTGAAATTCAGACTTCTAAGTTCATCATCCCACATGATTTCCATATAGTAAATGTGCAATTCGCTATTCCTTTAATGGGATACTGGGAATAGATTTTATCATTGTCAATTAGACTTCAAGCCTTCTGAAGACTGGCTTGTAATTAGACCAAATAATCTCAAATATCCAATTTATGTTCCGATAACATACAGTTCTGGCAACAATTTCCTAATTCTGCCAGCAAGATCCCAAGTCATCCGAAAAATTAAGATAAGTTCCGAAGAAAAAAGTGTATTAATTCCGAATCAAGAGATTCATAATGGTCACCCATGACCAAATCATCGCCATAGCAACAGTCCAGAATGCATATGTAAGACTACTAAATACCACAAATATAGATCAGGTAGTTAATATAAAAAATATTCATCATGAACCACTTTCAAACTACGATGTAGTAAAAACAGACCCAGAAAACCATAAAAAAACTGAAATATCCCAACTTACAAAAAACTCCCCAACCTCAATTCAATGATCAACTTACAAAATTATGCACCCAGTATAGTGATTTATTCGGACTAGAAACCGAAGCGATCATTACAAATAATTTCTATAAACAAACACTAAGATTAAGTGATGATGAATCCGTATAAACAAAAAATTACAGAAATCCTCATAGTCAACAAGACGAAATTCAAAGACAAGTCCAAAAACTCATTAATGACAAAATAGTAGAACCCTCCGTTTCACCTTATAATCCTCCAGCAGCCGGCCAGGTCGCCTCCTCCAGGTTAGGGGCAGGGGCCAGCCAGGTCACCTCCTCCAGCTGCCAGCCAGGACGCCTCCTCCAGGTTAGGGGCAGGGGCCAGCCAGGTCACCTCCTCCAGCTGCCAGCCAGGACGCCTCCTCCAGGTTAGGGGCAGGGGCCAGGCAGGTCACCTCCTCCAGCAGCCGGCCAGGTCGCCTCCTCCAGGTTAGGGGCAGGAGCCAGCCAGGTCACCTCCTCCAGCAGCCAGCCAGGTCGCCTCCTCCAGCACCCAGCCAGGTCGCCTCCACTAGGACAGTGGCAGAGGGTTGCGCCTCCTCTAGTAGCCAGCCAGGTCGCCTCCCCCAGGTCAAGGGCAGGGGCCAGCCAGGTCACCTCCTCCAGCATCACTCCAGGTTAGGGGCCTCTCCAGCACTCCAGCACCCAGCCACTCCAGCAGCCGGCCAGGTCGCCTCCACCAGGTCAAGGGCAGGGGGTTGCGTCCCCTCCAGCAGCCGGCCAGCTCGCCTTCCCCAGGTTAGGGGCAGGGGCCAGCCAGGTCACCTCCTCCAGCAGCCAGCCAGGTCGCCTCCTCCAGCACCCAGCCAGGTCGCCTCCACTAGTACAGTGGCAGAGGGTTGCGCCTCCTCTAGTAGCCAGCCAGGTCGCCTCCCCCAGGTCAGGGGCAGGGGCCAGCCAGGTCACCTCCTCCAGCAGCCAGCCAGGTTGCCTCCTCCAGGTTAGGGGCAGGGGCCAGCTAGGTCACCTCCTCCAGCTGCCAGCCAGGTCGCCTCCTCCAGCTTAGGGGCAGGAGCCAGCCAGGTCACCTCCTCCAGCACCCAGCCAGGTCGCCTCCTCCAGGTTAGGGGCAGGAGCCAGCCAGGTCACTCCCTCCAGCAGCTAGCCAGGTCGCCTCCTCCAGCACCCAGCCAGGTCGCCTCCACTAGGACAGTGGCAGAGGGTTGCGCCTCCTCTAGTAGCCAGCCAGGTCGCCTCCCCCAGGTCAGGGGCAGGGGCCAGCCAGGTCACCTCCTCCAGCATCACTCCAGGTCACTCCAGTTTAGGGGCAGGGGCCAGCCAGGTCACCTCCTCCAGCACTCCAGCACCCAGCCACTCCAGCAGCCGGCCAGGTCGCCTCCACCAGGTCAAGGGCAGGGGGTTGCGTCCCCTCCAGCAGCCGGCCAGCTCGCCTTCCCCAGGTTAGGGGCAGGGGCCAGCCAGGTCACCTCCTCCAGCAGCCGGCCAGGTCGCCTCCTCCAGGTTAGGGGCAGGGCCCAGCAAGGTCACCCCCTCCAGCTGCCAGCCAGGTCGCCTCCTCCAGGTTAGGGGCAGCAGCCAGCCAGGTCACCTCCTCCAGCAGCCGGCCAGGTCGCCTCCTCCAGGTTAGGGGCAGCAGCCAGCTAGGTCACCTCCTCCAGCACCCAGCCAGGTCGCCTCCTCCAGGTTAGGGGCAGGGGTCCAGCAGCCGTCCAGGTCGCCTCCTTCAGGTCAGGGGCAGGTGGTTGCGCCTCCTCCAGCAGCCAGCCAGGTCGCCTCCTCCCAGTCAGGGACATGGGCAGGGGTGTGCGCCTCCTGCAGCAGCCAGGTCACCTCCTCCAGCACCCAGCCAGGTCACCTTCTCCAGCTGCCAGCCAGGTCGCCTCCTCCAGGTTAGGGGCAGGGGCCAGCCATGTCACTTCCTCCAGCACCCAGCCAGGTCGCCTCTTCCAGGTTAGTGGCAGGGGTCCAGCAGCCGTCCAGGTCGCCTCCTTCAGGTCAGGGGCAGGTGGTTGCGCCTCCTCCAGCAGCCAGCCAGGTCGCCTCCTCCCGGTCAGGGTCATGGGCAGGGGTGTGCGCCTCCTGCAGCAGCCAGCCAGGTCACTCCAGGTTAGGGGCAGGGGCCAGCCAGGTCACCTCCTCCAGCACTCCAGCACCCAGCCACTCCAGAAGCTTGCCAGGTCGCCTCCTCCAGCAGCCAGCTAGATCGCCTCCTCCAGGTTACGGGCAGGGGCCAGCCAGGTCACCTCCTCACGCAGCCAGCCATGTCGCCTCCTCCAGGTTAGGGGCAGGGGCCAGTCATGTCACCTCCTCCAGCACCCAGCCAGGTCACCTCCTCCAGCAACCGGCCAGGTCGCCTCCTCCAGGATAGGGGCAGGAGCCAGCCCAGTCACCTCCTCTAGCACGCAGCCAGGTCACCTCCTCCAGCACGCAGCCAGGTCGCCTCCACTAGGACAGTGGCATAGGGTTGCGCCTCCTCTAGTAGCCAGCCAGGTCGCCTCCCCCAGGTCAGGGGCAGGGGCCAGCCAGGTCACCTCCTCCAGCATCCAACTAGATCGCCTCCTCCAGGTTACGGGCAGGGGCCAGCCAGGCCACCTCCTCCAGCAGCCATCCAGATCACCTCCTCCAGCAGCCAGCCAGGTCGCCTCCCCCAGGTTAGGGGCAGGAGCCAGTCAGGTCACCTCCTCCAGCTGCCAGCCAGGTCACCTCCTCCAGCTGCCAGCCAGGTCACCTCCTCCACCTGCCAGCCAGGACGCCTCCTCCAGGTTAGGGGCAGGGGCCAGCCAGGTCACCTCCTCCAGCTGCCAGCCAGGACGCCTCCTCCAGGTTAGGGGCAGGGGCCAGGCAGGTCACCTCCTCCAGCAGCCGGCCAGGTCGCCTCCTCCAGGTTAGGGGCAGGGGCCAGCCAGGTCACCACCTCCACCACTCCAGCACCCAGCCACTCCAGCAGCTTGCCAGGTCGCCTCCTCCAGCAGCCAGCTAGATCGCCTCCTCCAGGTTACGGGCAGGGGCCAGCCAGGTCACCTCCTCACGCAGCCAGCCATGTCGCCTCCTCCAGGTTAGGGGCAGGGGCCAGTCATGTCACCTCCTCCAGCACCCAGCCAGGTCACCTCCTCCAGCAACCGGCCAGGTCGCCTCCACCAGGTCAAGGGCAGGGGGTTGCGTCCCCTCCAGCAGCCAGCCAGGTCGCCTCCTCCAGCACCCAGCCAGGTCGCCTCCACTAGTACTACCACTAGTAGTAGCCAGTAGTGGCCACAAGTAGTAGCCAGCCAGGTCGCCTCACCCAGGTCAGGGGCAGGGGCCAGCCAGGTCACCTCCTCCAGCATCACTCCAGGTCACTCCAGTTTAGGGGCAGGGGCCAGCCAGGTCACCTCCTCCAGCACTCCAGCACCCAACCACTCCAGCAGCCGGCCAGCTCGCCTTCCCCAGGTTAGGGGCAGGGGCCAGCTAGGTCACCTCCTCCAGCTGCCAGCCAGGTCGCCTCCTCCAGGTTAGGGGCAGGGGCCAGGCAGGTCACCTCCTCCAGCAGCCGGCCAGGTCGCCTCCTCCCGGTTAGGGGCAGGAGCCAGCAAGGTCACCTCCTCCAGCACCCAGCCAGGTCGCCTCCTCCAGGTTAGGGGCAGGAGCCAGAAAGGTCACTCCCTCCAGCAGCCAGCCAGGTCGCCTCCTCCAGCACCCAGCCAGGTCGCCTCCACTAGGACAGTGGCAGAGGGTTGCGCCTCCTCTAGTAGCCTGCCAGCTCGCCTTCCCCAGGTCAGGGGCAGGGGCCAGCCAGGTCACCTCCTCCAGCAGCCGGCCAGGTCGCCTCCTCCAGGTTAGGGGCAGGGCCCAGCAAGGTCACCTCCTCCAGCTGCCAGCCAGGTCGCCTCCTCCAGGTTAGGGGCAGCAGCCAGCCAGGTCACCTCCTCCAGCAGCCAGCCAGGTCGCCTCCTCCAGGTTAGGGGCAGGGGCCAGCCATGTCACCTCCTCCAGCACCCAGCCAGGTCGCCTCCTCCAGGTTAGGGGCAGGGGTCCAGCAGCCGTCCAGGTCGCCTCCTTCAGGTCAGGGGCAGGTGGTTGCGCCTCCTCCAGCAGCCAGCCAGGTCGCCTCTTCCCGGTCAGGGACATGGGCAGGGGTGTGCGCCTCCTGCAGCAGCCAGGTCACCTCCTCCAGCACCCAGCCAGGTCACCTCCTCCAGCTGCCACCCAGGTCGCCTCTTCCAGGTTAGGGGCAGCAGCCAGCTAGGTCACCTCCTCCAGCACCCAGCCAGGTCGCCTCCTCCAGGTTAGGGGCAGGGGTCCAGCAGCCGTCCAGGTCGCCTCCTTCAGGTCAGGGGCAGGTTGTTGCGCCTCCTCCAGCAGCCAGCCAGGTCGCCTCCTCCCAGTCAGGGACATGGGCAGGGGTGTGCGCCTCCTGCAGCAGCCATCCAGGTCACTCCAGGTTAGGGGCAGGGGCCAGCCAGGTCACCTCCTCCAGCACTCCAGCACCCAGCCACTCCAGAAGCTTGCCAGGTCGCCTCCTCCAGCAGCCAGCTAGATCGCCTCCTCCAGGTTACGGGCAGGGGCCAGCCAGGTCACCTCCTCACGCAGCCAGCCATGTCGCCTCCTCCAGGTTAGGGGCAGGGGCCAGTCATGTCACCTCCTCCAGCACCCAGCCAGGTCACCTCCTCCAGCAACCGGCCAGGTCGCCTCCTCCAGGATAGGGGCAGGAGCCAGCCCAGTCACCTCCTCTAGCACGCAGCCAGGTCACCTCCTCCAGCACGCAGCCAGGTCGCCTCCACTAGGACAGTGGCATAGGGTTGCGCCTCCTCTAGTAGCCAGCCAGGTCGCCTCCCCCAGGTCAGGGGCAGGGGCCAGCCAGGTCACCTCCTCCAGCATCCAACTAGATCGCCTCCTCCAGGTTACGGGCAGGGGCCAGCCAGGCCACCTCCTCCAGCAGCCATCCAGATCACCTCCTCCAGCAGCCAGCCAGGTCGCCTCCCCCAGGTTAGGGGCAGGAGCCAGTCAGGTCACCTCCTCCAGCTGCCAGCCAGGTCACCTCCTCCAGCTGCCAGCCAGGTCACCTCCTCCACCTGCCAGCCAGGTCGCCTCCTCCAGGTTAGGGGCAGCAGCCAGCCAGGTCACCTCCTCCAGCAGCCAGCCATGTCGCCTCCTCCAGGTTAGGGGCAGGGGCCAGCCATGTCACCTCCTCCAGCACCCAGCCAGGTCACCTCCTCCAGCAACCGGCCAGGTCGCCTCCTCCAGGATAGGGGCAGGAGCCAGCCCAGTCACCTCCTCCAGCACGCAGCCAGGTCACCTCCTCCAGCACGCAGCCAGGTCGCCTCCACTAGGACAGTGGCAGAGGGTTGCGCCTCCTCTAGTAGCCAGCCAGGTCGCCTCCCCCAGGTCAGGGGCAGGGGCCAGCCAGGTCACCTCCTCCAGCATCCAACTAGATCGCCTCCTCCAGGTTACGGGCAGGGGCCAGCCAGGTCACCTCCTCCAGCAGCCATCCAGATCACCTCCTCCAGCAGCCAGCCAGGTCGCCTCCCCCAGGTCAGGGGCAGGGGCCAGCCAGGTCATCTCCTCCAGCATCCAACTAGATCGCCTCCTCCAGGTTACGGGCAGGGGCCAGCCAGGTCACCTCCTCCAGCAGCCATCCAGATCACCTCCTCCAGCAGCCAGCCAGGTCACCTCCTCCAGGTTAGGGGCAGCAGCCAGCCAGGTCACCTCCTCCAGCAGCCAGCCATGTCGCCTCCTCCAGGTTAGGGGCAGGGGCCAGCCATGTCACCTCCTCCAGCACCCAGCCAGGTCACCTCATCCAGCAGCCGACCAGGTCACCTCCTCCAGCACCCAGCCAGGTCACCTCATCCAGCAGCCGACCAGGTCACCTCCTCCAGCAGCCGGCCAGGTCACCTCCTTCAGCAGTCGGCCACTTCGCCTCCTGCAGGTTAGGGGCAGCATCCAGTCACGTCACCTCCTCCAGCAGCCGTCCAGGTCGCCTCCTTCAGGTCAGGGGCAGGTGGCTGCGCCTCCTCCAGCAGCCAGCCAGGTTGCCTCCTCCCGGTCAGGGAGGCCCAGCCAGGTCACCTCCTCCAGCAGCCGGCCAGGTCGCCTCCTCCAGGTTAGGGGCAGGAGCCAGCCAGGTCACCTCCTCCAGCAGCCAGCCAGATCACCTCCTCCAGCAGCCGGCCAGATCGCCTCCACCAGGTTAGGGGCAGGGCCCAGCAAGGTCACCTCCTCTAGTAGCCAGCCAGGTCGCCTCCTCCAGGTTAGGGGCAGCAGCCAGCCAGGTCACCTCCTCCAGCAGCTAGCCAGGTCGCCTCCTCCAGGTTAGGGGCAGGGGCCAGCCATGTCACCTCCTCCAGCACCCAGCCAGGTCGCCTCCTCCAGGTTAGGGGCAGGGGTCCAGCAGCCGTCCAGGTCGCCTCCTTCAGGTCAGGGGCAGGTGGTTGCACCTCCTCCAGCAGCCAGCCAGGTCGCCTCTTCCCGGTCAGGGACATGGGCAGGGGTGTGCGCCTCCTGCAGCAGCCAGGTCACCTCCTCCAGCACCCAGCCAGGTCACCTCCTCCAGCTGCCACCCAGGTCGCCTCTTCCAGGTAAGGGGCAGCAGCCAGCTAGGTCACCTCCTCCAGCACCCAGCCAGGTCGCCTCCTCCAGGTTAGGGGCAGGGGTCCAGCAGCCGTCCAGGTCGCCTCCTTCAGGTCAGGGGCAGGTTGTTGCGCCTCCTCCAGCAGCCAGCCAGGTCGCCTCCTCCCAGTCAGGGACATGGGCAGGGGTGTGCGCCTCCTGCAGCAGCCAGCCAGGTCACTCCAGGTTAGGGGCAGGGGCCAGCCAGGTCACCTCCTCCAGCACTCCAGCACCCAGCCACTCCAGCAGCTTGCCAGGTCGCCTCCTCCAGCAGCCAGCTAGATCGCCTCCTCCAGGTTACGGGCAGGGGCCAGCCAGGTCACCTCCTCACGCAGCCAGCCATGTCGCCTCCTCCAGGTTAGGGGCAGGGGCCAGCCAGGTCACCTCCTCCAGCAGCCGTCCAGGTCGCCTCCTTCCGGTCAGGGACATGGGCAGGGGTGTGCGCCTCCTGCAGCAGCCAGGTCACCTCCTCCAGCACCCAGCCAGGTCACCTTCTCCAGCTGCCAGCCAGGTCGCCTCCTCCAGGTTAGGGGCAGGGGCCAGCCATGTCACTTCCTCCAGCACCCAGCCAGGTCGCCTCCTCCAGGTTAGGGGTAGGGGTCCAGCAGCCGTCCAGGTCGCCTCCTTCAGGTCAGGGGCAGGTGGTTGCGCCTCCTCCAGCAGCCAGCCAGGTCGCCTCCTCCCGGTCAGGGTCATGGGCAGGGGTGTGCGCCTCCTGCAGCAGCCAGCCAGGTCATTCCAGGTTAGGGTCAGGGGCCAGCCAGGTCACCTCCTCCAGCACTCCAGCACCCAGCCACTCCAGCAGCTTGCCAGGTCGCCTCCTCCAGCAGCCAACTAGATCGCCCCCTCCAGGTTACGGGCAGGGGCCAGCTAGGTCACCTCCTCCAGCAGCCGGCCAGGTCGCCTCCCCCAGGTCAGGGGCAGGGGCCAGCCAGGTCACCTCCTCCAGCTGCCAGCCAGGTCGCCTCCTCCAGGTTAGGGGCAGCAGCCAGCCAGGTCACCTCCTCCAGCAGCCAGCCATGTCGCCTCCTCCAGGTTAGGGGCAGGGGCCAGCCATGTCACCTCCTCCAGCACCCAGCCAGGTCACCTCCTCCAGCAGCCGGCCAGGTCACCTCCTCCAGCAGCCGGCCAGGTCACCTCCTTCAGCAGTCGGACACTTCGCCTCCTGCAGGTTAGGGGCAGCATCCAGTCAGGTCACCTCCTCCAGCAGCCGGCCAGGTCGCCTCCTCCAGGTTAGGGGCAGGAGCCAGCCAGGTCATTCCAGGTTAGGGTCAGGGGCCAGCCAGGTCACCTCCTCCAGCACTCCAGCACCCAGCCACTCCAGCAGCTTGCCAGGACGCCTCCTCCAGCAGCCAACTAGATCGCCTCCGCCAGGTTACGGGCAGGGGCCAGCCAGGTCACCTCCCCCAGCAGCCGGCCAGGTCACCTCCTTCAGCAGTCGGCCACTTCGCCTCCTGCAGGTTAGGGGCAGCATCCAGTCAGGTCACCTCCTTCAGCAGCCGGCCAGGTCGCCTCCTCCAGGTTAGGGGCAGGAGCCAGCCAGGTCACCTCCTCCTGCAGCCAGCCAGGTCGCCTCCTCCAGCACCCAACCACTAGGACAGTGGCAGAGGGTTGCGCCTCCTCTAGTAGCCAGCCAGGTCGCCTCCCCCAGGTCAGGGGCAGGGGCCAGCCAGGTCACCTCCTCCAGCATCCAGTTAGATCGCCTCCTCCAGGTTACGGGCAGGGGCCATCCAGGTCACCTCCTCCAGTTGCCAGCCAGGTCGCCTCCTCCAGGTTAGGGGCAGGGGCCAGCCAGGTCACCTCCTCCAGCAGCCGTCCAGGTCGCCTCCTTCCGGTCAGGGACATGGGCAGGGGTGTGCGCCTCCTGCAGCAGCCAGGTCACCTTCTCCAGCACCCAGCCAGGTCACCTTCTCCAGCTGCCAGCCAGGTCGCCTCCTTCAGGTTAGGGGCAGGGGCCAGCCATGTCACTTCCTCCAGCACCCAGCCAGGTCCCCTCCTCCAGGTTAGGGGCAGGGGTCCAGCAGCCGTCCAGGTCGCCTCCTTCAGGTCAGGGGCAGGTGGTTGCGCCTCCTCCAGCAGCCAGCCAGGTCGCCTCCTCCCGGTCAGGGTCATGGGCAGGGGTGTGCGCCTCCTGCAGCAGCCAGCCAGGTCATTCCAGGTTAGGGGCAGGGGCCAGCCAGGTCACCTCCTCCAGCACTCCAGCACCCCAGCACCCAGCCACTCCAGCAGCTTGCCAGGTCGCCTCCTCCAGCAGCCAGCTAGATCGCCTCCTCCAGGTTACGGGCAGGGGCCAGCCAGGTCACCTCCTCCAGCAGCCGGCCAGGTCGCCTCCTCCAGGTTAGGGGCAGGGCCCAGAAAGGTCACCTCCTCCAGCTGCCAGCAAGGTCGCCTCCTCCAGGTTAGGGGCAGGGGTCCAGCAGCCGTCCAGGTCGCCTCCTTCAGGTCAGGGGCAGGTGGTTGCGCGTCCTCCAGCAGCCAGCCAGGTCGCTTCCTCCCGGTCAGGGACATGGGCAGGGGTGTGCGCCTCCTGCAGCAGCCAGGTTACCTCCTCCAGCACCCAGCCAGGTCACCTCCTCCAGGTTAGGGGCAGCAGCCAGCTAGGTCACCTCCTCCAGCACCCAGCCAGGTCGCCTCCTCCAGGTTAGGGGCAGGAGTCCAGCAGCCGTCCAGGTCGCCTCCTTCAGGTCAGGGGCAGGTGGTTGCGCCTCCTCCAGCAGCCAGCCAGGTCGCCTCCTCCCAGTCAGGGACATGGGCAGGGGTGTGCGCCTCCTGCAGCAGCCAGGTCACCTCCTCCAGCACCCAGCCATGTCACCTCCTCCAGCACCCAGCCAGGTCGCCTCCTCCAGGTTAGGGGCAGGGGTCCAGCCAGGTCACCTCCTGCAGCTGCCAACCAGGTCACGTCCTCCAGGTGCCAGCCAGGTCGCCTCCTCCAGGTTAGGGGCAGGGGCCAGCCAGGTCACCTCCTCCAGCAGCCGGCCAGGTCGCCTCCTCCAGGTTAGGGGCAGGAGACAGCCAGGTCACCTCCTCCAGCAGCCAGCCAGGTCGCCTCCTCCAGCACCCAGCCAGGTCGCCTCCACTAGGACAGTGGCAGAGGGTTGCGCCTCCTCTAGTAGCCAGCCAGGTCGCCTCCCCCAGGTCAGGGGCAGGGGCCAGCCAGGTCACCTCCTCCAGCTGCCAGCCAGGTCGCCTCCTCCAGGTTAGGGGCAGTGGCCAGCCAGGTCACCTCCTCCAGCAGCCGGCCAGGTCGCCTCCTCCAGGTTAAGGGCAGGAGCCAGCCAGGTCACCTCCTCCAGCAGCCAGCCAGATCGCCTCCTCCTGCACCCAGCCAGGTCGCCTCCACTAGGACAGTGGCAGAGGGTTGCGCCTCCTCTAGTAGCCAGCCAGGTCGCCTCCCCCAGGTCAGGGGCAGGGGCCAGCCAGGTCACCTCCTCCAGCATCCAGCTAGATCGCCTCCTCCAGGTTACGGGCAGGGGCCAGCCAGGTCACCTCATCCAGCAGCCAGCCATGTCGCCTTCTCCAGGTTAGGGGCAGGGGCCAGCCATGTCACCTCCTCCAGCACCCAGCCAGGTCGCCTCCTCCAGGTTAGGGGCAGGGGCCAGCCAGGTCACCACCTGCAGCTGCCAGCCAGATCACCTCCTCCAACTGCCAGCCAGGTCGCCTCCTCCAGGTTAGGGGCAGGAGCCAGCCAGGTCACCTCCTCCAGCAGCCAGCCAGGACGCCTTCTCCAGCACCCAGCCAGGTCGCTTCCACTAGGACAGAGGCAGAGGGTTGCGCCTCCTCTAGTAGCCAGCCAGGGCGCCTCCCCCAGGTCAGGGGCAGGTGCCAGCCAGGTCGCCTCTTCCAGCAGCCGGTCAGGTCGCCTCCTCCAGGTTAGAGGCAGGATCCAGCCAGGTCACCTCCTCCAGCAGCCAGCCAGGTCGCCTCCTCCAGCACCCAGCCAGGTCGCCTCCACTAGGACAGAGGCAGGGGGTTGCGCCTCCTCTAGTAGCCAGCCAGGTCGCCTCCCCCAGGTCAGGGGCAGGGGCCAGCAAGGTCACCTCCTCCAGCTGCCAATCAGGTCGCCACTTCCAGGTTAGGGGCAGGAGCCAGCCATGTCACCTCCTCCAGCACCCAGCCAGGTCGCCTCCTCCAGCACCCAGCCAGGTCGCCTCCACTAGGACAGAGGCAGAGGGTTGCGCCTCCTCCAGCAGCCAGCCAGGTCGCCTCCTCCAGGTTAGGGGCAGGGGCCAGCCAGGTCACCTCCTCCAGCATCCAGCTAGATCGCCTCCTCCAGGTTACGGGCAGGGGCCAGCCAGGTCACCTCCTCACGCATGTCGCCTCCTCCAGGTTATGGAGGTTATGGGCAGGGGCCCAGTTATGGGCAGGGGCCAGTCATGTCGCCTCCTCCAGCACCCAGCCAGGTCGCCTCCACTAGGACAGAGGCAGAGGGTTTCGCCTCCTCCAGCAGCCAGCCAGGTCGCCTCCTCCAGGTTAGGGGCAGGGGCCAGCCAGGTCACCTCCTCCAGCATCCAGCTAGATCGCCTCCTCCAGGTTACGGGCAGGGGCCAGCCAGGTCACCTCCTCACGCAGCCAGCCATGTCGCCTCCTCCAGGTTAGGGGCAGCGGCCAGTCATGTCACCTCCTCCAGCACCCAGCCAGGTCACCTCCTCCAGCAACCGGCCAGGTCGCCTCCTCCAGGTTAGGGGCTGCAGCCAGCCAGGTCACCTCATCCAGCAGCCAGCCATGTCGCCTTCTCCAGGTCAGGGGCAGGGGCCAGCCAGGTCACCTCCTCCAGCTGCCAGCCAGGTCGCCTCTTCCAGGTTAGGGGCAGCAGCCAGCCAGGTCACCTCCTCCAGCAGCCAGCCATGTCGCCTCCTCCATGTTAGGGGCAGGGGCCAGCCATGTCACCTCCTCCAGCACCCAGCCAGGTCACCTCCTCCAGCAGCCGGCCAGGTCACCTCCTTCAGCAGTCGGCCACTTCGCCTCCTCCAGGTTAGGGACAGCATCCACTCAGGTCACCTCCTCCAGCAGCCGTCCAGGTCGCCTCCTTCAGGTCAGGGGCAGGTGGTTGCGCCTCCTCCAGCAGCCAGCCAGGTCGCCTCCTCTAGTCGCCGGCCAGGTCGCCTCCTCCGGGTCAGGGACATGGGCAGGGGTGTTCGCCTCCTGCAGCAGCCAGCCAGGTCACTCCATGTTAGGGGCAGGGGCCAGCCGGTCACCTCCTCCAGCACTCCAGCACCCA
Organism: Drosophila ananassae; assembly: GCF_017639315.1. Lineage (NCBI taxonomy): Eukaryota > Metazoa > Arthropoda > Insecta > Diptera > Drosophilidae > Drosophila > Drosophila ananassae. The sequence continues at coordinate 257,487 of NW_025319123.1, forward strand.
GCTATGTCGCCTCCTCCAGCAGCCAGTCAGGTCGCCTCCACCAGGATAGTGGCAGAGGGTTGCGCCTCCTCCAGCAGCCAGCCAGGTCGCCTCCTCCAGGTTAGGGGCAGGGCCCAGCCAGGTCACCTCCTCCAGCACCCAGCCAGGTCGCCTCCTCCAGGTTAGGGGCAGGGGCAGGGGCCAGCCAGGTCACCTCCTCCAGCTGCCATCCAGGTCGCCTCCTCCAGGTTAGGGGCTGTGGCCAGCCAGGTCACCTCTTCCAGCAGCCGGCCAGGTCGCCTCCTCCAGGTTAGGGGCAGGAGCCAGCCATGTAACCTCCTCCAGCAGCCAGCCAGGTCGCCTCCTCCTGCACCCAGCCAGGTCGCCTCCACTAGGACAGTGGCAGAGGGTTGCGCCTCCTCTAGTAGCCAGACAGGTCGCCTCCCCCAGGTCAGGGGCAGGGGCCAGCCATGTCACCTCCTCCAGCATCCAGCTAGATTGCCTCCTCCAGGTTACGGGCAGGGGCCAGCCAGGTCACCTCCTCCAGCAGCCAGCCATGTCGCCTTCTCCAGGTTAGGGGCAGGGGCCAGCCATGTCACCTCCTCCAGCACCCAGCCAGGTCGCCTCCTCCAGGTTAGGGGCAGGGGCCAGCCAGGTCACCTCCTGCAGCTGCCAGCCAGATCACCTCCTCCAACTGCCAGCCAGGTCGCCTCCTCCAGGTTAGGGGCAGGGGCCAGCCAGGTCACCTCCTCCAGCAGCCGGCCAGGTCGCCTCCTCCAGGTTAGGGGCAGGAGGTCGCCAGGTCGCCTCCACTAGGACAGAGGCAGAGGGTTGCGCCTCCTCTAGTAGCCAGCCAGGTCGCCTCCCCCAGGTCAGGGAAAGGGGCCAGTCAGGTCACCTTCCCAGCAGCCAGCTAGATCGCCTCCTCCAGGTTACGGGTAGAGGCCAGCAAGGTCACCTCCTCCAGCAGCCAGCCATGTCGCCTCCTCCAGGTTAGGGGCAGGGGCCAGCCATGTCACCTCCTCCAGCACCCAGCCAGGTCGCCTCCTCCAGGTTAGGGGCAGGGACCAGCCAGGTCACCTCCTGCAGCTGCCAGCCAGGTCACCTCCTCCAGGTCGCCTCCTCCAGGTTAGGGGCAGGGGCCAGCCAGGTCACCTCCTCCAGCATCCAGCTAGATCGCCTCCTCCAGGTTACGGGCAGGGGCCAGCCAGGTCACCTCCTCCAGCAGCCAGCCAGGTCACCTCCTTCAGCAGCCAGCCAGGTCGCCTCCTCCAGGTTAGGGGCAGGGGCCAGCCATGTCACCCCCTCCAGCACCCAGCCAGGTCGCCTCCTCCAGGTTACGGGCAGGGGCCAGTCAGGTCACCTCCTCCAGGTTAGGGGCAGGGGCCAGCCATGTCACCCCCTCCAGCACCCAGCCAGGTCGCCTCCTCCAGCAACCGGCCAGGTCGCCTCCTCCAGGTTAGGGGCAGGAGCCAGCCCAGTCACCTCCTCCAGCACGCAGCCAGGTCGCCTCCACTAGGACAGTGGCAGAGGGTTGCGCCTCCTCTAGTAGCCAGCCAGGTCGCCTCCCCCAGGTCAGGGGCAGGGGCCAGCCAGGTCACCTCCTCCAGCTGCCAGCCAGGTCACCTCCTCCAGCAGCCAGCCAGGTCGCCTCCTCCAGCACCCAGCCAATTCGCCTCCACTAGGACAGTGGCAGAGGGTTGCGCCTCCTCTAGTAGCCAGCCAGGTCGCCTCCCCCAGGTCAGGGGCAGGGGCCAGCCAGGTCACCTCCTCCAGCATCCAGCTAGATCGCCTCCTCCAGGTTACGGGCAGGGGCCAGCCAGGTCACCTCCTCCAGCAGCCAGCCATGTCGCCTTCTCCAGGTTAGGGGCAGGGGCCAGCCATGTCACCTCCTCCAGCACCCAGCCAGGTCACCTCCACTAGGACAGTGGCAGAGGGTTGCGCCTCCTCTAGTCGCCGGCCAGGTCGCCTCCTCCCGGTCAGGGACATGGGCAGGGGTGTTCGCCTCCTGCAGCAGCCAGCCAGGTCACTCCATGTTAGGGGCAGGGGCCAGCCGGTCACCTCCTCCAGCACTCCAGCACCCAGCTATGTCGCCTCCTCCAGCAGCCAGTCAGGTCGCCTCCACCAGGATAGTGGCAGAGGGTTGCGCCTCCTCCAGCAGCCAGCCAGGTCGCCTCCTCCAGGTTAGGGGCAGGGGCCAGCCAGGTCACCTCCTCCAGCTGCCATCCAGGTCGCCTCCTCCAGGTTAGGGGCAGTGGCCAGCCAGGTCACCTCTTCCAGCAGCCGGCCAGGTCGCCTCCTCCAGGTTAGGGGCAGGAGCCAGCCATGTAACCTCCTCCAGCAGCCAGCCAGGTCGCCTCCTCCTGCACCCAGCCAGGTCGCCTCCACTAGGACTGTGGCAGAGGGTTGCGCCTCCTCTAGTAGCCAGCCAGGTCGCCTCCCCCAGGTCAGGGGCAGGGGCCAGCCATGTCACCTCCTCCAGCATCCAGCTAGATTGCCTCCTCCAGGTTACGGGCAGGGGCCAGCCAGGTCACCTCCTCCAGCAGCCAGCCATGTCGCCTTCTCCAGGTTAGGGGCAGGGGCCAGCCATGTCACCTCCTCCAGCACCCAGCCAGGTCGCCTCCTCCAGGTTAGGGGCAGGGGCCAGCCAGGTCACCTCCTGCAGCTGCCAGCCAGATCACCTCCTCCAACTGCCAGCCAGGTCGCCTCCTCCAGGTTAGGGGCAGGGGCCAGCCAGGTCACCTCCTCCAGCAGCCGGCCAGGTCGCCTCCTCCAGGTTAGGGGCAGGAGGTCGCCAGGTCGCCTCCACTAGGACAGAGGCAGAGAGTTGCGCCTCCTCTAGTAGCCAGCCAGGTCGCCTCCCCCAGGTCAGGGAAAGGGGCCAGTCAGGTCACCTTCCCAGCAGCCAGCTAGATCGCCTCCTCCAGGTTACGGGTAGAGGCCAGCAAGGTCACCTCCTCCAGCAGCCAGCCATGTCGCCTCCTCCAGGTTAGGGGCAGGGGCCAGCCATGTCACTTCCTGCAGCTGCCAACCAGGTCACCTCCTCCAGGTGCCAGCCAGGTCGCCTCCTCCAGGTTAGGGGCAGGGGCCAGCCAGGTCGCCTCCTTCAGCAGCCGGCCAGGTCGCCTCCTTCAGCAGCCGGCCAGGTCGCCTCCTCCAGGTTAGGGGCAGGAGACAGCCAGGTCACCTCCTCCAGCAGCCAGCCAGGTCGCCTCCTCCAGCACCCAGCCAGGTCGCCTCCACTAGGACAGAGGCAGAGGGTTGCGCCTCCTCTAGTAGCCAGGCAGGTCGCCTCCCCCAGGTCAGGGGCAGGGGCCAGCCAGGTCACCTTCTCCAGCATCCAGCTAGATCGCCTCCTCCAGGTTACGGGCAGGGGCCAGCCAGGTCACCTCCTCCAGCAGCCGGCCAGGTCGCCTCCTCCAGTTTGGGGGCAGGAGCCATCCAGGTCACCTCCTCCAGCAGCCAGCCAGGACGCCTCCTCCAGCACCCAGCCAGGTCGCCTCCACTAGGACTGTGGCAGAGGGTTGCGCCTCCTCTAGTAGCCAGCCAGGTCGCCTCCCCCAGGTCAGGGGCAGGGGCCAGCCAGGTCACCTCCTCAAGCATCCAGCTAGATCGCCCCCTCCAGGTTACGGGCAGGGGCCAGCCAGGTCACCTCCTCCAGCTGCCAGCCAGGTCGCCTCCTCCAGGTTAGGGGCAGGGGCCAGCCAGGTCACCTCCTCCAGCACCCAGCCAGTTCGCCTCCTCCAGGTTAGGGACAGCATCCAGTCAGGTCACCTCCTCCAACAGCCGTCCAGGTCGCCTCCTTCAGGTCAGGGGCAGGGGGTTGCGCCTCCTCCAGCAGCCGGCCAGGTCACCTCCTCTAGTCGCCGGCCAGGTCGCCTCCTCCCGATCAGGGACATGGGCAGGGGTGTTCGCCTCCTGCAGCAGCCAGCCAGGTCACTCCAGGTTAGGGGCAGGGGCCAGCCGGTCACCTCCTCCAGCACTCCAGCACCCAGCCAGGTCGCCTCCTCCAGGTAAGGGGCAGGAGCCAGCCAGGTCACCTCCTCCAGCAGCCAGCCAGGTCGCCTCCTCCAGCACCCAGCCAGGTCGCCTCCACTAGGACAGTGGCAGAGGATTGCGCCTCCTCTAGTAGCCAGCCAGGTCGGCTCCCCCAGGTCAGGGGCAGGGGCCAGCCAGGTCACCTCCTCCAGCATCCAGCTAGATCGCCTCCTCCAGGTTACGGGCAGGGGCCAGCCAGGTCACCTCCTCTAGCAGCCAGCCAGGTCACCTCCTTCAGCAGCCAGCCAGGTCGCCTCCTCCAGGTTATGGGCAGGGGCCAGCCATGTCACCTCCTCCAGCACCCAGCCAGGTCGCCTCCTCCAGGTTAGGGGCAGGGGCCAGCCAGGTCACCTCCTGCAGCTGCCAGCCAGGTCACCTCCTCCAGGTGCCAGCCAGGTCGCCTCCTCCAGGTTAGGGGCAGGGGCCAGCCAGGTCACCTCCTCCAGCATCCAGCTAGATCGCCTCCTCCAGGTTACGGGCAGGGGCCAGCCAGGTCACCTCCTCCAGCAGCCAGCCAGGTCGCCTCCTCTAGGTTAGGGGCTGGGGCCAGCCAGGTCACATCCTCCAGCAGCCGGCCAGGTCGCCTCCTCCAGGTTAGGGGCAGGAGCCAGCCAGGTCACCTCCTCCAGCAGCCAGCCAGGTCGCCTCCTCCAGCACGCAGCCATGTCGCCTCCACTAGGACAGTGGCAGAGGGTTGCGCCTCCTCTAGTAGCCAGCCAGGTCGGCTCCCCCAGGTCAGGGGCAGGGGCCATCCAGGTCACCTCCTCCAGCATCCAGCTAGATCGCCTCCTCCAGGTTACGGGCAGGGGCCAGCCAGGTCACATCCTCCAGCAGCCAGCCAGGTCATCTCCTCCAGCAGCCAGCCAGGTCGCCTCCTCCAGGTTAGGGGCAGGGGCCAGCCATGTCACCTCCTCCAGCACCCAGCCAGGTCGCCTGCTCCAGGTTCGGGGCAGGGACCAGCCAGGTCACCTCCTGCAGCTGCCAGCCAGGTCACCTCCTCCAGGTGCCAGCCAGGTCGCCTCCTCCAGGTTAGGGGCAGGGGCCAGCCAGGTCACCTCCTCCAGCATCCAGCTAGATCGCCTCCTCCAGGTTACGGGCAGGGGCCAGCCAGGTCACCTCCTCCAGCAGCCAGCCAGGTCGCCTCCTCCAGGTTAGGGGCAGGGGCCAGCCAGGTCACCTCCTTCAGCAGCCAGCCAGGTCGCCTCCTCCAGGTTAGGGGCAGGGGCCAGCCAGGTCACCTCCTTCAGCAGCCAGCCAGGTCGCCTCCTCCCGCACCCAGCCAGGTCGCCTCCACTAGGACAGTGGCAGAGGGTTGCGCCTCCTCTAGTAGCCAGCCAGGTCGGCTCCCCCAGGTCAGGGGCAGGGGCCAGCCAGGTCACCTCCTCCAGCATCAAGCTAGATCGCCTCCTCCAGGTTACGGGCAGGGGCCAGCCAGGTTACCTCCTCTAGCAGCCAGCCAGGTCACCTCCTTCAGCAGCCAGCCAGGTCGCCTCCTCCAGGTTAGGGGCAGGGGCCAGCCATGTCACCTCCTCCAGCACCCAGCCAGGTCGCCTCCTCCAGGTTAGGGGCAGGGACCAGCCAGGTCACCTCCTGCAGCTGCCAGCCAGGTCACCTCCTCCAGGTGCCAGCCAGGTCGCCTCCTCCAGGTTAGGGGCTGGGGCCAGCCAGGTCACCTCCTCCAGCATCCAGCTAGATCGCCTCCTCCAGGTTACGGGCAGGGGCCAGCCAGGTCACCTCCTCCAGCAGCCAGCCAGGTCACCTCCTCCAGCAGCCAGCCAGGTCGCCTCCTCCAGGTTAGGGGCAGGGGCCAGCCATGTCACCCCCTCCAGCACCCAGCCAGGTCGCCTCCTCCAGGTTACGGGCAGGGGCCAGTCAGGTCACCTCCTCCAGGTTAGGGGCAGGGGCCAGTCAGGTCACCTCCTCCAGCAGCCGGCCAGGTCGCCTCCTCCAGGTTAGGGGCAGGAGCCAGCCATGTCACCTCCTCCAGCACCCAGCCAGGTCACCTCCTCCAGCAGCCGGCCAGGTCGCCTCCTCCAGGTTCGGGGCAGGGACCAGCCAGGTCACCTCCTGCAGCTGCCAGCCAGGTCACCTCCTCCAGGTGCCAGCCAGGTCGCCTCCTCCAGGTTAGGGGCAGGGGCCAGCCAGGTCACCTCCTCCAGCATCCAGCTAGATCGCCTCCTCCAGGTTACGGGCAGGGGCCAGCCAGGTCACCTCCTCCAGCAGCCAGCCAGGTCACCTCCTCCAGCAGCCAGCCAGGTCTCCTCCTCTAGGTTAGGGGCAGGGGCCAGCCAGGTCACATCCTCCAGCAGCCGGCCAGGTCGCCTCCTTCAGCAGCCAGCCAGGTCGCCTCCTCCAGGTTATGGGCAGGGGCCAGCCATGTCACCTCCTCCAGCACCCAGCCAGGTCGCCTCCTCCAGGTTAGGGGCAGGGGCCAGCCAGGTCACCTCCTGAAGCTGCCAGCCAGGTCACCTCCTCCAGCACCCAGCCAGGTCGCCTCCACTAGGACAGTGGCAGAGGGTTGCGCCTCCTCTAGTAGCCAGCCAGGTCGGCAGCCCCAGGTCAGGGGCAGGGGCCAGCCAGGTCACCTCCTTCAGCATCCAGCTAGATCGCCTCCTCCAGGTTACGGGCAGGGGCCAGCCAGGTCACCTCCTCTAGCAGCCAGCCAGGTCACCTCCTTCAGCAGCCAGCCAGGTCGCCTCCTCCAGGTTATGGGCAGGGGCCAGCCATGTCACCTCCTCCAGCACCCAGCCAGGTCGCCTCCTCCAGGTTAGGGGCAGGGGCCAGCCAGGTCACCTCCTGCAGCTGCCAGCCAGGTCACCTCCTCCAGGTGCCAGCCAGGTCGCCTCCTCCAGGTTAGGGGCAGGGGCCAGCCAGGTCACCTTCTCCAGCATCCAGCTAGATCGCCTCCTCCAGGTTACGGGCAGGGGCCAGCCAGGTCACCTCCTCCAGCAGCCAGCCAGGTCGCCTCCTCTAGGTTAGGGGCAGGGGCCAGCCAGGTCACATCCTCCAGCAGCCGGCCAGGTCGCCTCCTCCAGGTTAGGGGCAGGAGCCAGCCAGGTCACCTCCTCCAGCAGCCAGCCAGGTCGCCTCTTCCAGCACCCAGCCAGGTCGCCTCCACTAGGACAGTGGCAGAGGGTTGCGCCTCCTCTAGTAGCCAGCCAGGTCGGCTCCCCCAGGTCAGGGGCAGGGGCCAGCCAGGTCACCTCCTCCAGCATCCAGCTAGATCGCCTCCTCCAGGTTACGGGCAGGGGCCAGCCAGGTCACATCCTCCAGCAGCCAGCCAGGTCACCTCCTCCAGCAGCCAGCCAGGTCGCCTCCTCCAGGTTATGGGCAGGGGCCAGCCATGTCACCTCCTCCAGCACCCAGCCAGGTCGCCTCCTCCAGGTTAGGGGCAGGGGCCAGCCAGGTCACCTCCTGCAGCTGCCAGCCAGGTCACCTCCTCCAGGTGCCAGCCAGGTCGCCTCCTCCAGGTTAGGGGCAGGGGCCAGCCTGGTCACCTCCTCCAGCATCCAGCTAGATCGCCTCCTCCAGGTTACGGGCAGGGGCCAGCCAGGTCACCTCCTCCAGCAGCCAGCCAGGTCACCTCCTCCAGCAGCCAGCCAGGTCACCTCCTCCAGCAGCCAGCCAGGTCGCCTCCTCTAGGTTAGGGGCAGGGGCCAGCCAGGTCACATCCTCCAGCAGCCGGCCAGGTCGCCTCCTCCAGGTTAGGAGCAGGAGCCAGCCAGGTCACCTCCTCCAGCAGCCAGCCAGGTCGCCTCCTCCAGCACCCAGCCAGGTCGCCTCCACTAGGACAGTGGCAGAGGGTTGCGCCTCCTCTAGTAGCCAGCCATGTCGGCTCGCTACTAGAGGAGGGGCAGGGGCCAGCCAGGTCACCTCCTCCAGCATCCAGCTAGATCGCCTCCTCCAGGTTACGGGCAGGGGCCAGCCAGGTCACATCCTCCAGCAGCCAGCCAGGTCACCTCCACCAGCAGCCAGCCAGGTCGCCTCCTCCAGGTTAGGGGCAGGGGCCAGCCATGTCACCTCCTCCAGCACCCAGCCAGGTCGCCTCCTCCAGGTTCGGGGCAGGGACCAGCCAGGTCACCTCCTGCAGCTGCCAGCCAGGTCACCTCCTCCAGGTGCCAGCCAGGTCGCCTCCTCCAGGTTAGGGGCAGGGGCCAGCCAGGTCACCTCCTCCAGCATCCAGCTAGATCGCCTCCTCCAGGTTACGGGCAGGGGCCAGCCAGGTCACCTCCTCCAGCAGCCAGCCAGGTCGCCTCCTCCAGGTTAGGGGCAGGGGCCAGCCAGGTCACCTCCTTCAGCAGCCAGCCAGGTCGCCTCCTCCAGGTTAGGGGCAGGGGCCAGCCAGGTCACCACCTTCAGCAGCCAGCCAGGTCGCCTCCTCCAGGTTAGGGGCAGGGGCCAGCCATGTCACCTCCTCCAGCACCCAGCCAGGTCGCCTCCTCCAGGTTAGGGGCAGGGGCCAGCCAGGTCATCTCCTGCAGCTGCCAGCCAGGTCACCTCCTCCAGCAGCCAGCCAGGTCGCCTCCTCCAGGTTAGGGGCAGGTGCCAGTCAGGTCACCTCCTCCAGCAGCCGGCCAGGTCGCCTCCTCCAGGTTAGGGGCAGGAGCCAGCCAGGTCACTTCCTCCAGCAGCCAGCCAGGTCGCCTCCACTAGGACAGTGGCAGAGGGTTGCGCCTCCTCTAGTAGCCAGCCATGTCGCCTCCTCCAGGTTAGGGACAGGGGCCAGCCATGTCACCTCCTCCAGCAGCCAGTCAGGTCACCTCCTCCAACAGCCGTCCAGGTCGCCTCCTTCAGGTCAGGGGCAGGTGCTTGCGCCTCCTCCAGCAGCCGGCCAGGTCACTCCAGGTTAGGGGCAGGGGCCAGCCGGTCACCTCCTCCAGCACTCCAGCACCCAGCCAGGTCGCCTCCTCCAGGTTAGGGGCAGGAGCCCGCCAGGTCACCTCCTCCAGCAGCCAGCCAGGTCGCCTCCTCCAGCACCCAGCCAGGTCACCTCCACTAGGACAGTGGCAGAGGGTTGCGCCTCCTCTAGTAGCCAGCCAGGTCGGCTCCCCCAGGTCAGGGGCAGGGGCCAGCCAGCTCACCTCCTCTAGCAGCCAGCCAGGTCGCCTCCTCCAGGTTAGGGGCAGGGGCCAGCCATGTCACCTCCTCCAGCACCCAGCCAGGTCGCCTCCTCCAGGTTAGGGGCAGGGGCCAGCCAGGTCACCTCCTGCAGCTGCCAGCCAGGTCACCTCCTCCAGGTGCCAACCAGGTCGCCTCCTCCAGGTTAGGGGCAGGGGCCATCCAGGTCACCTCCTCCAGCATCCAGCTAGATCGCCTCCTCCAGGTTACGGGCAGGGGCCAGCCAGGTCACCTCCTCCAGCAGCCAGCCATGTCGCATTCTCCAGGTTAGGGGCAGGGGCCAGCCAGGTCACCTCCTCCAGCTGCCAGCCAGGTCGCCTCCTCCAGGTTAGGGGCAGGGGCCAGCCAGGTCACCTCCTCCAGCAGCCGGCCAGGTCGCCTCCTCCAGGTTAGGGGCAGGAGACAGCCAGGTCACCTCCTCCAGCAGCCAGCCAGGTCGCCTCCTCCAGCACCCAGCCAGGTCGCCTCCACTAGGACAGTGGCAGAGGGTTGCGCCTCCTCTAGTAGCCAGCCAGGTCGGCTCCCCCAGGTCAGGGGCAGGGGCCAGCCAGGTCACCTCCTCCAGCAGCCAGCCATGTCGCCTTCTCCAGGTTAGGGGCAGGGGCCAGCCATGTCACCTCCTCCAGCACCCAGCCAGGTCACCTCCACTAGGACAGTGGCAGAGGGTTGCGCCTCCTCTAGTCGCCGGCCAGGTCGCCTCCTCCCGGTCAGGACATGGGCAGGGGTGTTCGCCTCCTGCAGCAGCCAGCCAGGTCACTCCATGTTAGGGGCAGGGGCCAGCCGGTCACCTCCTCCAGCACTCCAGCACCCAGCTATGTCGCCTCCTCCAGCAGCCAGTCAGGTCGCCTCCACCAGGATAGTGGCAAAGGGTTGCGCCTCCTCCAGCAGCCAGCCAGGTCGCCTCCTCCAGGTTAGGGGCAGGGCCCAGCCAGGTCACCTCCTCCAGCACCCAGCCAGGTCGCCTCCTCCAGGTTAGGGGCAGGGGTAGGGGCCAGCCAGGTCACCTCCTCCAGCTGCCATCCAGGTCGCCTCCTACAGGTAAGGGGCAGTGGCCAGCCAGGTCACCTCTTCCAGCAGCCGGCCAGAACGCCTCCTCCAGGTTAGGGGCAGGAGCCAGCCATGTAACCTCCTCCAGCAGCCAGCCAGGTCGCCTCCTCCTGCACCCAGCCAGGTCGCCTCCACTAGGACAGTGGCAGAGGGTTGCGCCTCCTCTAGTAGCCAGCCAGGTCGCCTCCCCCAGGTCAGGGGCAGGGGCCAGCCAGGTCACCTCCTCCAGCAGCCAGCCATGTCGCCTTCTCCAGGTTAGGGGCAGGGGCCAGCCATGTAACCTCCTCCAGCACCCAGCCAGGTCACCTCCACTAGGACAGTGGCAGAGGGTTGCGCCTCCTCTAGTCGCCGGCCAGGTCGCCTCCTCCCGGTCAGGGACATGGGCAGGGGTGTTCGCCTCCTCCAGCAGCCAGTCAGGTCGCCTCCACCAGGATAGTGGCAGAGGGTTGCGCCTCCTCCAGCAGCCAGCCAGGTCGCCTCCTCCAGGTTAGGGGCAGGGCCCAGCCAGGTCACCTCCTCCAGCACCCAGCCAGGTCGCCTCCTCCAGGTTAGGGGCAGGGCCCAGCCAGGTCACCTCCTCCAGCACCCAGCCAGGTCGCCTCCTCCAGGTTAGGGGCAGGGGCAGGGGCCAGCCAGGTCGCCTCCTTCAACAGCCGGCCAGGTCGCCTCCTCCAGGTTAGGGGCAGGAGACAGCCATGTAACCTCCTCCAGCAGCCAGCCAGGTCGCCACCTCCTGCACCCAGCCAGGTCGCCTCCACTAGGACAGTGGCAGAGGGTTGCGCCTCCTCTAGTAGCCAGCCAGGTCGCCTCCCCCAGGTCAGGGGCAGGGGCCAGCCAGGTCACCTCCTCCAGCATCCAGCTAGATTGCCTCCACCAGGTTACGGGCAGGGGCCAGCCAGGTCACCTCCTCCAGCAGCCAGCCATGTCGCATTCTCCAGGTTAGGGGCAGGGGCCAGCCATGTCACCTCCTCCAGCACCCAGCCAGGTCGCCTCCTCCAGGTTAGAGGCAGGGGCCAGCCAGGTCACCTCCTCCAGCTGCCAGCCAGGTCACCTCCTCCAGCTGCCAGCTAGATCGCCTCCTCCAGGTTACGGGCAGGGGCCAGCCAGGTCACCTCCTCCAGCAGCCAGCCATGTCGCATTCTCCAGGTTAGGGGCAGGGGCCAGCCAGGTCACCTCCTCCAGCTGCCAGCCAGGTCGCCTCCTCCAGGTTAGGGGCAGGGGCCAGCCAGGTCACCTCCTCCAGCAGCCGGCCAGGTCGCCTCCTCCAGGTTAGGGGCAGGAGACAGCCAGGTCACCTCCTCCAGCAGCCAGCCAGGTCGCCTCCTCCAGCACCCAGCCAGGTCGCCTCCACTAGGACAGTGGCAGAGGGTTGCGCCTCCTCTAGTAGCCAGCCAGGTCGGCTCCCCCAGGTCAGGGGCAGGGGCCAGCCAGGTCACCTCCTCCAGCAGCCAGCCATGTCGCCTTCTCCAGGTTAGGGGCAGGGGCCAGCCATGTCACCTCCTCCAGCACCCAGCCAGGTCACCTCCACTAGGACAGTGGCAGAGGGTTGCGCCTCCTCTAGTCGCCGGCCAGGTCGCCTCCTCCCGGTCAGGACATGGGCAGGGGTGTTCGCCTCCTGCAGCAGCCAGCCAGGTCACTCCATGTTAGGGGCAGGGGCCAGCCGGTCACCTCCTCCAGCACTCCAGCACCCAGCTATGTCGCCTCCTCCAGCAGCCAGTCAGGTCGCCTCCACCAGGATAGTGGCAAAGGGTTGCGCCTCCTCCAGCAGCCAGCCAGGTCGCCTCCTCCAGGTTAGGGGCAGGGCCCAGCCAGGTCACCTCCTCCAGCACCCAGCCAGGTCGCCTCCTCCAGGTTAGGGGCAGGGGTAGGGGCCAGCCAGGTCACCTCCTCCAGCTGCCATCCAGGTCGCCTCCTACAGGTAAGGGGCAGTGGCCAGCCAGGTCACCTCTTCCAGCAGCCGGCCAGAACGCCTCCTCCAGGTTAGGGGCAGGAGCCAGCCATGTAACCTCCTCCAGCAGCCAGCCAGGTCGCCTCCTCCTGCACCCAGCCAGGTCGCCTCCACTAGGACAGTGGCAGAGGGTTGCGCCTCCTCTAGTAGCCAGCCAGGTCGCCTCCCCCAGGTCAGGGGCAGGGGCCAGCCAGGTCACCTCCTCCAGCAGCCAGCCATGTCGCCTTCTCCAGGTTAGGGGCAGGGGCCAGCCATGTAACCTCCTCCAGCACCCAGCCAGGTCACCTCCACTAGGACAGTGGCAGAGGGTTGCGCCTCCTCTAGTCGCCGGCCAGGTCGCCTCCTCCCGGTCAGGGACATGGGCAGGGGTGTTCGCCTCCTCCAGCAGCCAGTCAGGTCGCCTCCACCAGGATAGTGGCAGAGGGTTGCGCCTCCTCCAGCAGCCAGCCAGGTCGCCTCCTCCAGGTTAGGGGCAGGGCCCAGCCAGGTCACCTCCTCCAGCACCCAGCCAGGTCGCCTCCTCCAGGTTAGGGGCAGGGCCCAGCCAGGTCACCTCCTCCAGCACCCAGCCAGGTCGCCTCCTCCAGGTTAGGGGCAGGGGCAGGGGCCAGCCAGGTCGCCTCCTTCAACAGCCGGCCAGGTCGCCTCCTCCAGGTTAGGGGCAGGAGACAGCCATGTAACCTCCTCCAGCAGCCAGCCAGGTCGCCACCTCCTGCACCCAGCCAGGTCGCCTCCACTAGGACAGTGGCAGAGGGTTGCGCCTCCTCTAGTAGCCAGCCAGGTCGCCTCCCCCAGGTCAGGGGCAGGGGCCAGCCAGGTCACCTCCTCCAGCATCCAGCTAGATTGCCTCCACCAGGTTACGGGCAGGGGCCAGCCAGGTCACCTCCTCCAGCAGCCAGCCATGTCGCATTCTCCAGGTTAGGGGCAGGGGCCAGCCATGTCACCTCCTCCAGCACCCAGCCAGGTCGCCTCCTCCAGGTTAGAGGCAGGGGCCAGCCAGGTCACCTCCTCCAGCTGCCAGCCAGGTCACCTCCTCCAGCTGCCAGCCAGGTCGCCTCCTCCAGGTTAGGGGCAGGGGCCAGCCAGGTCACCTCCTCCAGCAGCCAGCCAGGTCGCTTCCTCCAGCAGCCAGCCAGGTCGCCTCCACTAGGACAGTGGCAGAGGGTTGCGCCTCCTCCAGCTGCCAGCCAGGTCGCCTCCTCCAGGTTACGGGCAGGAGCCAGCCAGGTCACCACCTCCAGCAGCCAGCCAGGTCACCTCCTCCAGCAGCCAGCCAGGTCGCCTCCACTAGGACAGTGGCAGAGGGTTGCTCCTTCTCCAGCTGCCAGCCAGGTCGCCTCCTCCAGGTTAGGGGCAGGGGCCAGCCAGGTCAGCTCCTCCAGCAGCCAGCCAGGTCGCCTCCACTAGGACAGTGGCAGAGGGTTGCGCCTCCTCCAGCAGCCAGCCAGGTCGCCTTCTCCAGGTTAGGGGCAGGGGCCAGCCATGTCACCTCCTCCAGCACCCAGCCAGGTCGCCTCCTCCAGGTTAGGGGCAGGGGCCAGCCAGGTCACCTCCTCCAGCTGCCAGCCAGGTCGCCTCCTCCAGGTTAGGGGCAGGGGCCAGCCAGGTCACCTCCTCCAGCAGCCAGCCAGGTCGCCTCCTCCAGCAGCCAGCCAGGTCGCCACCAGCACCCAGCCAGGTCGCCTCCACTAGGACAATGGCAGAGGGTTGCGCAGCCAGCCAGGTCGCCACCAGCACCCAGCCAGGTCGCCTCCACTAGGACAATGGCAGAGGGTTGCGCCTCCTCCAGCAGCCAGCCAGGTCGCCTCCTCCAGGTTAGGGGCAGGGCCCAGCCAGGTCACCTCCTCCAGCCCCCAGCCAGGTCGCCTCCTCCAGGTAAGGGCAGGAGCCAGCCAGGTCACCTCCTCCAGCAGCCAGCCAGGTCGCCTCCTCCAGCACCCAGCCAGGTCGCCTCCACTAGGACAGTGGCAGAGGGTTGCGCCTCCTCCAGCAGCCAGCCAGGTCGCCTCCTCCAGGTTAGGGGCAGGAGCCAGCCAGGTCACCTCCTCCAGCAGCCGGCCAGGTCGCCTCCTCCAGGTTAGGGGCAGGAGCCAGCCAGTTCATCTCCTCCAGCAGCCAGCCAGGTCACCTCCTTCAGCAGCCGGCCAGGTCGCCTCCTCCAGTTAAGGGGCAGCATCCAGCCAGATCACCTCCTCCAGAAGCAGTCCAGGTCGCCTCCTTTAGGTCAGGGGCAGGTGGTTGCGCCTCCTCCAGCAGCCAGCCAGGTCGCCTCCTCCCGGTCAGGGACATGGGCAGGGGTGTGCGCCTCCTGCAGCAGCCAGCCTCCTCCAGCTGCCAGCCTCCTCCAGCTGCCAGCCAGGTCAACTCCTCCAGAACCCACCCAGGTCGCCTCCTCCAGAACCCACCCAGGTCGCCTCCTCCAGGTTAGGGGCAGGGGCCAGCCAGGTCACCTCCTCCAGCTGCCAGCCAGGTCACCTCCTCCAGCAGCCAGCCAGATCGCCTCCTCCAGCACCCAGCCAGGTCGCCTCCTCCAGGTTAGGGGCAGGAGCCAGCCAGGTCACCTCCTCCAGTCGCCGGCCAGGTCGCCTCCACTAGGACAGTGGCAGAGGGTTGCGCCTCCTCCAGCAGCCAGCCAGGTCGCCTCCTCCAGGTAAGGGGCAGCAGCCAGCCAGGTCACCTCCTCCAGCAGCCAGCCAGGTCACCTCCTCCAGCAGCCGGCCAGGTCGCCTCCTCCAGATTAGGGGCAGGGCCCAGTCAGGTCACCTCCTCCAGCACCCAGCCAGGTCGCCTCCTCCAGCAGCCAACCAGGTCGCCTCCTCCAACACCCAGCCAGGTCGCCTCCTCCAGGTAAGGGGCAGCAGCCAGCCAGGTCACCTCCTCCAGCAGCCAGCCAGGTCACCTCCTCAAGCAGCCGGCCAGGTCGCCTCCTCCAGGTTAGGGGCAGGGCCCAGTCAGGTCACCTCCTCCAGCAACCAGCCAGGTCACCTCCTTCAGCAAGCCAGGTCGCCTCCTCCAGTCGCCGGTCAGGTCATGGGGCAGGGTGTGCGCCTCCTATAAGTTAGGGGCAGGGGATAGCCAGGTCACCTCCTCCAGCAGCCGGCCAGGTCGCCTCCTTCAGGTTAGGGGCAGGTCACCTCCTCCAGCACCCAGCCAGGTCACCTCCTCCAGCAGCCAGCCAGGTCGCCTCCTCCAGCAGCCAGCCAGGTCGCCTCCTCCAAGTTAGGGGAAGGGGCCAGCCAGGTCGCCTCCTCCAGCAGCCAGCCAGGTCACCTCCTTCAGCAAGCCAGGTCGCCTCCTCCAAGTTAGGGGAAGGGGCCAGCCAGGTCGCCTCCTCCAGCAGCCAGCCAGGTCACCTTCTTCAGCAAGCCAGGTCGCCTCCTCCAGTCGCCAGTCAGGTCATGGGGCAGGGGGTGCGCCTCCTCCAAGTTAGGGGCAGGGGCCAGCCAGGTCACCTCCTCCAGCTGCCAGCCAGGTCACCTCCTCCAGCAGCCAGCCAGGTCGCCTCCTCCAGGTTAGGGGCAGGGGCCAGCCAGGTCGCCTCCTCCAGCAGCCAGCCAGGTCACCTCCTCCAGCAGCCAGCCAGATCGCCTCCTCCAGCACCCAGCCAGGTCGCCTCCTCCAGGTTAGGGGCAGGAGCCAGCCAGGTCACCTCCTCCAGTCGCCGGCCAGGTCGCCTCCACTAGGACAGTGGCAGAGGGTTGCGCCTCCTCCAGCAGCCAGCCAGGTCGCCTCCTCCAGGTAAGGGGCAGCAGCCAGCCAGGTCACCTCCTCCAGCAGCCAGCCAGGTCACCTCCTCCAGCAGCCGGCCAGGTCGCCTCCTCCAGGTTAGGGGCAGGGCCCAGTCAGGTCACCTCCTCCAGCAACCAGCCAGGTCACCTCCTTCAGCAAGCCAGGTCGCCTCCTCCAAGTTAGGGGAAGGGGCCAGCCAGGTCGCCTCCTCCAGCAGCCAGCCAGGTCACCTCCTTCAGCAAGCCAGGTCGCCTCCTCCAGTCGCCGGTCAGGTCATGGGGCAGGGGGTGCGCCTCCTCCAAGTTAGGGGCAGGGGCCAGCCAGGTCACCTCCTCCAGCAGCCGGCCAGGTCGCCTCCTCCAGGTTAGGGGCAGGAGCCAGCCAGTTCATCTCCTCCAGCAGCCAGCCAGGTCACCTCCTTCAGCAGCCGGCCAGGTCGCCTCCTCCAGGTTAGGGGCAGCATCCAGCCAGATCACCTCCTCCAGCAGCCGTCCAGGTCGCCTCCTTTAGGTCAGGGGCAGGTGGTTGCGCCTCCTCCAGCTGCCAGCCAGGTCAACTCCTCCAGAACCCACCCAGGTCGCCTCCTCCAGAACCCACCCAGGTCGCCTCCTCCAGGTTAGGGGCAGGGGCCAGCCAGGTCACCTCCTCCAGCTGCCAGCCAGGTCACCTCCTCCAGCAGCCAGCCAGATCGCCTCCTCCAGCACCCAGCCAGGTCGCCTCCTCCAGGTTAGGGGCAGGAGCCAGCCAGGTCACCTCCTCCAGTCGCCGGCCAGGTCGCCTCCACTAGGACAGTGGCAGAGGGTTGCGCCTCCTCCAGCAGCCAGCCAGGTCGCCTCCTCCAGGTAAGGGGCAGCAGCCAGCCAGGTCACCTCCTCCAGCAGCCAGCCAGGTCACCTCCTCCAGCAGCCGGCCAGGTCGCCTCCTCCAGGTTAGGGGCAGGGCCCAGTCAGGTCACCTCCTCCAGCAACCAGCCAGGTCACCTCCTTCAGCAAGCCAGGTCGCCTCCTCCAAGTTAGGGGAAGGGGCCAGCCAGGTCGCCTCCTCCAGCAGCCAGCCAGGTCACCTTCTTCAGCAAGCCAGGTCGCCTCCTCCAGTCGCCAGTCAGGTCATGGGGCAGGGGGTGCGCCTCCTCCAAGTTAGGGGCAGGGGCCAGCCAGGTCACCTCCTCCAGCAGCCGGCCAGGTCGCCTCCTCCAGCACCCAGCCATGTCGCCTCCACTAGGACAGAGGCAGAGGGTTGCGCCTCCTCTAGTAGCCAGCCAGGTCGCCTCCCCCAGGTCAGGGGCAGGTGGTTGCGCCTCCTCCAGCAGCCAGCCAGGTCGCCTCCTCCAGTCGCAGGCCAGGTCGCCTCCTCCCGGTCAGGGACATGGGCTGGGGTGTGCGCCTCCTGCCAGGCCAGCCAGGTCGCCTCCTCCAGGTAAGGGGCAGCAGCCAGCCAGGTCACCTCCTCCAGCAGCCAGCCAGGTCACCTCCTCCAGCAGCCGGCCAGGTCGCCTCCTCCAGGTTAGGGGCAGGGCCTCCACTAGGACAGTGGCAGGGGTTGCGTCTCCTCTAGTTTCCAGCCAGGTCGCCTCCCCCAGGTCAGGGGCAGGGGCCAGTCAGGTCACCTCCTCAGCAGCCGGCCAGGTCGCCTCCTTCAGGTCAGGGGCAGGTGGTTGCGCCTCCTCCAGCAGCCATCCAGTTCATCTCCTCCAGCAGCCAGCCAGGTCGCCTCATCCAGTCGCCGGCCAGGTCGCCTCCTCCCGGTCAGGGACATGGGCTGGGGTGTGCGCCTCCTGCCAGGCCAGCCAGGTCGCCTCCTCCAGGTTAGGGGCAGCAGCCAGCCAGGTCACCTCCTCCAGCAGCCAGTCAGGTCACCTCCTCCAGTAGCCGGCCAGGTCGCCTCCTCCAGGTTAGGGGCAGGGCCCTGTCAGGTCACCTCCTCCAGCACCCAGCCAGGTCGCCTCCTCCAGCAGCCAACCAGGCCGCCTCCTGCAGCACCCAGCCAGGTCGCCTCCTCCAGGTAAGGGGCAGCAGCCAGCCAGGTCACCTCCTCCAGCAGCCAGCCAGGTCACCTCCTGCAGCAGCCGGCCAGGTCACCTCCTTCAGCAGCCGGTCAGGTCGCCTCCTTCAGGTCAGGGGCAGGTGGTTGCGCCTCCTCCAGCAGCCAGCCAGGTCGCCTCCCCCAGCAGTCAGCCAGGTCGCCTCCTCCAGTCGCAGGCCAGGTCGCCTCCTCCCGGTCAGGGTTATGGGCAGGGGTGTGCGCCTCCTGCAGCAGCCAGCCAGGTTACTCCAGGTTAGAGGCAGGGGCCAGCCACAACACCTCCTCCAGCACTCCAGCACCCAGCCACTCCAGCAGCCGGCCAGGTCACCTCCACCAGGTCAAGGGCAGGGGGTTGCGCCCCCTCCAGCAGCCGAACAGCTCGCCTCCTCCAGGTAAGGGGCAGGGGCCAGCCAGGTCGCCTCCTCCAGCACCCAGCAAGGTCGCCTCCACTAGGACAGTGGCAGGGGGTTGCGTCTCCTCTAGTTTCCAGCCAGGTCGCCTCCCCCAGGTCAGGGGCAGGGGCCAGTCAGGTCACCTCCTCAGCAGCCGGCCAGGTCGCCTCCTTCAGGTCAGGGGCAGGTGGTTGTGCCTCCTCCAGCAGCCATCCAGGTCGCCTCCTCCAGCAGCCAGCCAGGTCGCCTCATCCAGTCGCCGGCCAGGTCGCCTCCTCCCGGTCAGGGACATGGGCTGGGGTGTGCGCCTCCTGCCAGGCCAGCCAGGTCGCCTCCTCCAGGTAAGGGGCAGCAGCCAGCCAGGTCACCTCCTCCAGCAGCCAGCCAGGTCACCTCCTCCAGCAGCCGGCCAGGTCGCCTCCTCCAGGTTAGGGGCAGGGCCTCCACTAGGACAGTGGCAGGGGTTGCGTCTCATCTAGTTTCCAGCCAGGTCGCCTCCCCCAGGTCAGGGGCAGGGGCCAGTCAGGTCACCTCCTCAGCAGCCGGCCTGGCCACCTCCTTCAGCAAGCCAGGTCGCCTCCTCCAGTCGCCGGCCAGGTCATGGGGCAGGGGGTGCGCCTCCTCCAAGTTAGGGGTAGGGGATAGCCAGCCAGGTCGCCTCCTCCAGGTTAGGGGCAGGGGCCAACCAGGGCGCCTCCTCCAGCAGCCAGCCAGGCCACCTCCTTCAGCAAGCCAGGTCGCCTCCTCCAGTCGCCGGTCAGGTCATGGGGCAGGGGGTGCGCCTCCTCCAAGTTAGGGGCAGGGGATAGCCAGGTCACCTCCTCCAGCAGCCGGCCAGGTCGCCTCCTCCAGCAGCCAGCCAGGTCGCCTCCTCCAGGTTAGGGGCAGGGGCCAGCCAGGTCGCCTCCTCCAGCAGCCAGCCAGGTCACCTCCTCCAGCAGCCAGCCAGGTCGCCTCCTCCAGGTTAGGGGCAGGGGCCAGCCTGGTCGCCTCCTCCAGCAGCCAGCCAGGTCACCTCCTTTAGCAAGCCAGGTCGCCTCCTCCAGTCGCCGGTCAGGTCATGGGGCAGGGGGTGCGCCTCCTCCAAGTTAGGGGCAGGGGCCAGCCAGGTCACCTCCTCCAGCAGCCGGCCAGGTCGCCTCCTCCAGGTTAGGGGCAGGAGCCAGCCAGTTCATCTCCTCCAGCAGCCAGCCAGGTCACCTCCTTCAGCAGCCGGCCAGGTCGCCTCCTCCAGGTTAGGGGCAGCATCCAGCCAGATCACCTCCTCCAGCAGCCGTCCAGGTCGCCTCCTTTAGGTCAGGGGCAGGTGGTTGCGCCTCCTCTAGTAGCCACCTCCTCCAGCACCCAGCCAGGTCACCTCCTCTAGCACCCAGCCAGGTCACCTCCTCCAGCAGCCAGCGAGGTCGCCTCCTCCAGCAGCCAGCCAGGTCGCCTCCTCCAGGTTAGGGGCAGGGGCCAGCCAGGTCGCCTCCTCCAGCAGCCAGCCAGGTCACCTCCTCCAGCAGCCAGCCAGGTCGCCTCCTCCAGGTTAGGGGCAGGGGCCAGCCTGGTCGCCTCCTCCAGCAGCCAGCCAGGTCACCTCCTTCAGCAAGCCAGGTCGCCTCCTCCAGTCGCCGGTCAGGTCATGGGGCAGGGGGTGCGCCTCCTCCAAGTTAGGGGCAGGGGCCAGCCAGGTCACCTCCTCCAGCAGCCGGCCAGGTCGCCTCCTCCAGGTTAGGGGCAGGAGCCAGCCAGTTCATCTCCTCCAGCAGCCAGCCAGGTCACCTCCTTCAGCAGCCGGCCAGGTCGCCTCCTCCAGGTTAGGGGCAGCATCCAGCCAGATCACCTCCTCCAGCAGCCGGCCAGGTCGCCTCCCCCAGGTCAGGGGCAGGGGCCAGCCAGATCACCTCCTCCAGCAGCCGGCCAGGTCGCCTCCCCCAGGTCAGGGGCAGGGGCCAGCCAGGTCACCTCTTCCAGCACCCAGCCGGGTCACCTCCTCCAACTGCCAGCCAGGTCGCCTCCTCCAGGTTAGGGGCAGCGGCCAGCCAGGTCACCTCCTCCAGCAGCCGGCCAGGTCGCCTCCTCCAGGTTAGGGGCAGGGGCCAGCCAGGTCACCTCCTCGAGCTGCCAGCCAGGTCACCTCCTCCAGCAGCCAGCCAGGTCGCCTCCTCCAGCACCCAGCCATGTCGCCTCCACTAGGACAGAGGCAGAGGGTTGCGCCTCCTCTAGTAGCCAGCCAGGTCGCCTCCTCCAGGTTAGGGGCAGGAGCCAGCCAGGTCACCTCCTCCAGCAGCCAACCAGGTCGCCTCCTCCAGCACCCAGCCAGGTCGCCTCCACTTGGACAGTGGCAGAGGGTTGCGCCTCCTCCAGCAGCCAGCCAGGTCGCCTCCTCCAGGTTAGGGGCAGGGCCCAGCCAGGTCACCTCCTCCAGCACCCAGCCAGGTCGCCTCCTCCAGGTTAGGGGCAGGGGCCAGCCAGGTCACCTTCTCCAGCTGCCAGCCAGGTCACCTCCTCCAGCAGCCAGCCAGGTCGCCTCCTCCAGCACCCATCCATGTCGCCTCCACTAGGACAGAGGCAGAGGGTTGCGCCTCCTCTAGTAGCCAGCCAGGTCGCCTCCCCCAGGTCAGGGGCAGGTGGTTGCGCCTCCTCTAGTAGCCACCTCCTCCAGCACCCAGCCAGGTCACCTCCTCCATTACCCAGCCAGGTCACCTCATCCAGCAGCCAGCCAGGTCGCCTCCTCCAGCAGCCAGCCAGGTCGCCTCCTCCAGCAGCCAGCCAGGTCGCCTCCTCCAGGTTAGGGGCAGGGGCCAGCCAGGTCACCTCATCCAGCAGCCAGCCAGGTCGCCTCCTCCAGCAGCCAGCCAGGTCGCCTCCTCCAGGTTAGGGGCAGGGGCCAGCCAGGTCGCCTCCTCCAGCAGCCAGCCAGGTCACCTCCTTCAGCAAGCCAGGTCGCCTCCTCCAGTCGCCGGTCAGGTCATGGGGCAGGGGGTGCGCCTCCTCCAAGTTAGGGGCAGGGGCCAGCCAGGTCACCTCCTCCAGCTGCCAGCCAGGTCGCCTCCTCCAGGTTAGGGGCAGGAGCCAGCCAGGTCACCTTCTCCAGCAGCCAGCCAGGTCGCCTCCTCCCGCACCCAGCCAGGTCGCCTCCACTAGGACAGTGGCAGGGGGTTGCGCCTCCTCTAGAAGCCAGCCAGGTCGCCTCCCCTAGGTCAGGGGCAGGGGCCAGCCAGATCACCTCCTCCAGCAGCCGGCCAGGTCGCCTCCTCCAGGTTAGGGGCAGGGCCCAGCCAGGTCACCTCCTCCATCACCCAGCCAGGTCGCCTCCTCCAGGTTAGGGGCAGGGGCCAGCCAGGTCACCTCATCCAGCAGCCAGCCAGGTCGCCTCCTCCAGCAGCCAGCCAGGTCGCCTCCTCCAGGTTAGGGGCAGGGGCCAGCCAGGTCGCCTCCTCCAGCAGCCAGCCAGGTCACCTCCTTCAGCAAGCCAGGTCGCCTCCTCCAGTCGCCGGTCAGGTCATGGGGCAGGGGGTGCGCCTCCTCCAAGTTAGGGGCAGGGGCCAGCCAGGTCACCTCCTCCAGCTGCCAGCCAGGTCGCCTCCTCCAGGTTAGGGGCAGGAGCCAGCCAGTTCATCTCCTCCAACAGCCGTCCAGGTCGCATCCTTTAGGTCAGGGGCAGGTGGTTGCGCCTCCTCCAGCAGCCAGCCAGGTCGCCTCCTCCAGGTTAGGGGCAGGGGCCAGCCAGGTCGCCTCCTCCAGCAGCCAGCCAGGTCGCCTCCTCCAGCACCCAGCCAGGTCACCTCCACTAGGAGAGTGGCAGGGGGTTGCGCCTCCTCTAGGAGCCAGCCAGGTCGCCTCCCGCAGGTCAGGGGCAGGGGCCAGCCAGGTCACCTCCTCTAGCAGCCGGTCAGGTCGCCTCCTCCAGCTTAGGGGCAGGGGCCAGCCAGGTCACCTCCTCCAGCAGCCAGCCAGGTCGCCTCCTCCAGCACCCAGCCAGGTCGCCTCCACTAGGACAGTGGCAGAGGGTTGCGTCTCCTCTAGTTTCCAGCCAGGTCGCCTCCCCCAGGTCAGGGGCAGGGGCCAGTCAGGTCACCTCCTCAGCAGCCGGCCAGGTCGCCTCCTTCAGGTCAGGGGCAGGTGGTTGCGCCTCCTCCAGCAGCCATCCAGGTCGCCTCCTCCAGCAGCCAGCCAGGTCGCCTCCTCCAGCAGCCAGCCAGGTCGCCTCCTCCAGCAGCCAGCCAAGTCGCCTCATCCAGTCGCCGGCCAGGTCGCCTCCTCCCGGTCAGGGACATGGGCTGGGGTGTGCGCCTCCTGCAGCAGCCAGCCAGGTCACTCCAGGTTAGGGGCAGGGGCCAGCCAGGGCACCTCCTCCCGCACTTCAGCATAAAGCCACTCCAGCAGCCGGCCAGGTCGCCTCCACCAGGTCAAGGGCAGGGGGTTGCCCCTGCCAGCCAGGTCACTCCAGGTTAGGGGCAGGGGCCAGCCAGGTCACCTCCTCCCGCACTTCAGCATCCAGCCACTCCAGCAGCCGGCCAGGTCGCCTCCACCAGGTCAAGGGCAGGGGGTTGCGCCCCCTCCAGCAGCCGGCCAGCTCGCCTCCCCCAGGTTAGGGGCAGGGGCCAGCCAGGTCACCTCCTCCAGCAGCCAGCCAGGTCGCCTCCTCCAGCACCCAGCCAGGTCGCCTCCACTAGGACAGTGGCAGAGGGTTGCGCCTCCTCTAGTAGCCAGCCAGGTCGCCTCCCCCAGGTCAGGGGCAAGGGCCAGCCAGGTCACCTCCTCCAGCTGCCAGCCAGGTCGCCTCCTCCAGGTTAGGGGCAGGAGCCAGCCAGGTCACCTTCTCCAGCAGCCAGCCAGGTCGCCTCCTCCCGCACCCAGCCAGGTCGCCTCCACTAGGACAGTGGCAGGGGGTTGCGCCTCCTGTAGTAGCCAGCCAGGTCGCCTCCCCTAGGTCAGGGGCAGGGGCCAGCCAGATCACCTCCTCCAGCAGCCGGCCAGGTCGCCTCCTCCAGGTTAGGGGCAGGGCCCAGCCAGGTCACCTCCTCCAGCACCCAGCCAGGTCGCCTCCTCCAGGTTAGGGGCAGGGGCCAGCCAGGTCACCTCCTCCAGCTGCCAGCCAGGTCGCCTCCTCCAGGTTAGGGGCAGGAGCCAGCCAGTTCATCTCCTCCAACAGCCGTCCAGGTCGCCTCCTTTAGGTCAGGGGCAGGTGGTTGCGCCTCCTCCAGCAGCCAGCCAGGTCGCCTCCTCCAAGTTAGGGGCAGGGGCCAGCCAGGTCGCCTCCTCCAGCAGCCAGCCAGGTCGCCTCCTCCAGCACCCAGCCAGGTCACCTCCACTAGGAGAGTGGCAGGGGGTTGCGCCTCCTCTAGGAGCCAGCCAGGTCGCCTCCCGCAGGTCAGGGGCAGGGGCCAGCCAGGTCACCTCCTCTAGCAGCCGGTCAGGTCGCCTCCTCCAGCTTAGGGGCAGGGGCCAGCCAGGTCACCTCCTCCAGCTGCCAGCCAGGTCGCCTCCTCCAGCACCCAGCCAGGTCGCCTCCACTAGGACAGTGGCAGAGGGTTGCGTCTCCTCTAGTTTCCAGCCAGGTCGCCTCCCCCAGGTCAGGGGCAGGGGCCAGTCAGGTCACCTCCTCAGCAGCCGGCCAGGTCGCCTCCTTCAGGTCAGGGGCAGGTGGTTGCGCCTCCTCTAGCAGCCATCCAGGTCGCCTCCTCCAGCAGCCAGCCAGGTCGCCTCCTCCAGCAGCCAGCCAGGTCGCCTCCTCCAGCAGCCAGCCAGGTCGCCTCATCCAGTCGCCGGCCAGGTCGCCTCCTCCCGGTCAGGGACATGGGCTGGGGTGTGCGCCTCCTGCAGCAGCCAGCCAGGTCACTCCAGGCTAGGGGCAGGGGCCAGCCAGGGCACCTCCTCCCGCACTTCAGCATCCAGCCACTCCAGCAGCCGGCCAGGTCGCTTCCACCAGGTCAAGGGCAGGGGGTTGCCCCTGCCAGCCAGGTCACTCCAGGTTAGGGGCAGGGGCCAGCCAGGTCACCTCCTCCCGCACTTCAGCATCCAGCCACTCCAGCAGCCGGCCAGGTCGCCTCCACCAGGACAAGGGCAGGGGGTTGCGCCCCCTCCAGCAGCCGGCCAGCTCGCCTCCCCCAGGTTAGGGGCAGGGGCCAGCCAGGTCACCTCCTCCAGCAGCCAGCCAGGTCGCCTCCTCCAGCACCCAGCCAGGTCGCCTCCACTAGGACAGTGGCAGAGGGTTGCGCCTCCTCTAGTAGCCAGCCAGGTCGCCTCCCCCAGGTCAGGGGCAAGGGCCAGCCAGGTCACCTCCTCCAGCTGCCAGCCAGGTCGCCTCCTCCAGGTTAGGGGCAGGAGCCAGCCAGGTCACCTTCTCCAGCAGCCAGCCAGGTCGCCTCCTCCCGCACCCAGCCAGGTCGCCTCCACTAGGACAGTGGCAGGGGGTTGCGCCTCCTGTAGTAGCCAGCCAGGTCGCCTCCCCTAGGTCAGGGGCAGGGGCCAGCCAGATCACCTCCTCCAGCAGCCGGCCAGGTCGCCTCCTCCAGGTTAGGGGCAGGGCCCAGCCAGGTCACCTCCTCCAGCAGCCAGCCAGGTCGCCTCCTCCAGCAGCCAGCCAGGTCGCCTCCTCCCGCACCCAGCCAGGTCGCCTCCACTAGGACAGTGGCAGGGGGTTGCGCCTCCTCTAGTAGCCAGCCAGGTCGCCTCCCCTAGGTCAGGGGCAGGGGTCAGCCAGATCACCTCCTCCAGCAGCCGGCCAGGTCGCCTCCTCCAGGTTAGGGGCAGGGCCCAGCCAGGTCACCTCCTCCAGCACCCAGCCAGGTCGCCTCCTCCAGGTTAGGGGCAGGGGCCAGCCAGGTCACCTCCTCCAGCTGCCAGCCAGGTCGCCTCCTCCAGGTTAGGGGCAGGAGCCAGCCAGTTCATCTCCTCCAGCAGCCGTCCAGGTCGCCTCCTTTAGGTCAGGGGCAGGTGGTTGCGCCTCCTCCAGCAGCCAGCCAGGTCGCCTCCCGCAGGTCAGGGGCAGGGGCCAGCTATGTCACCTCCTCCAGCAGCCGGCCAGGTCGCCTCCTCCAGGTTAGGGGCAGTGCCCTGCCAGGTCACCTCTTCCAGCACCCAGCCAGGTCACCTCCTCCAGCTGCCAGCCAGGTCGCCTCCTCCAGGTTAGGGGCAGCAGCCAGCCAGGTCACCTCCTCCAGCAGCCAGCCAGGTCGCCTCCTCCAGGTTAGGGGCAGGGGCCAGGCATGTCACCTCCTCCAGCACCCAGCCGGTCGCCTCCTCCAGGTTAGGGGCAGGGGCCAGCCAGGTCACCTCCTCCAGCGGCCAGCCAGGTCACATCCTCCAGCAGCCAGCCAGGTCGTCTCCTCCAGCACCCAGCCAGGTCGCCTCCACTATGACAGAGGCAGAAGGTTCCGCCTCCTCTAGTAGCCAGCCAGGTCGCCTCCCCCAGGTCAGGGGCAGGGGCAGGGGCCAGCCAGGTCACCTCCTGCAGCAGCCAGCTAGATCGCCTCCTCCAGGTTACGGGCAGGGGCCAGCTAGGTCACCTCCTCCAGCAGCCAGCCATGTCGCCTCCTCCAGGGTAGGGGCAGGGGCCAGCCATGTCACCTCCTCCAGCAGCCGGCCAGGTCGCCTCCTCCAGCACCCAGCCAGGTCGCCTCCACTAGGACTGAGGCAGAAGGTTCCGCCTCCTCTAGTAGCCAGCCAGGTCGCCTCCCCCAGGTCAGGGGCAGGGGCAGGGGCCAGCCAGGTCACCTCCTGCAGCAGCCATCTAGATCGCCTCCTCCAGGTTACGGGCAGGGGCCAGCCAGGTCACCTCCTCCAGCAGCCAGCCATGTCGCCTCCTCCAGGTTAGGGGCAGGGGCCAGCCATGTCACCTCCTCCAGCAGCCGGCCAGGTCGCCTCCTCCAGGTTAGGGGCAGGAGCCAGCCAGGTCACCTCCTCCAGCAGCCAGCCAGGTCGCCTCCTCCAGCACCCAGCCAGGTCGCCTCCACTAGGACAGTGGCAGATAGTTGCGCCTCCTCCAGCACCCAGCCAGGTCGCCTCCTCCAGGTTAGGGGCAGGGCCCAGCCAGGTCACCTCCTCCAGGTTACGGGCAGGGGCCAGCCAGGTCACCTCCTCCAGCAGCTAGCCATGTCACCTCCTCCAGGTTAGGGGCAGGGGCCAGCCATGTCACCTCCTCCAGCAGCCGGCCAGGTCGCCTCCTCCAGGTTAGGGGCAGGAGCCAGCCAGGTCACCTCCTCCAGCAGCCAGCCAGGTCGCCTCCTCCAGCACCCAGCCTGGTCGCCTCCACTAGGACAGTGGCAGAGGGTTGCGCCTCCTCCAGCAGACAGCCAGGTCGCCTCCTCCAGGTTAGGGGCAGGGCCCAGCCAGGTCACCTCCTCCAGCACCCATCCAGGTCGCCTCCTCCAGGTTAGGGGCAGGGGCCAGCCAGGTCACCTCCTCCAGCGGCCAGCCAGGTCACCTCCTCCAGCAGCCAGCCAGGTCGCCTCCTCCAGCACCCAGCCATGTCGCCTCCACTAGGACAGAGGCAGAGGGTTGCGCCTCCTCTAGTAGCCAGCCAGGTCGCCTTCCCCAGGTCAGGGGCAGGGTGGTTGCGCCACCTCCAGCAGCCAGCCAGGTCGCCTCCTCCAGTCGCAGGCCAGGTCGCCTCCTCCCGGTCAGGGTTATGAGCTGGGGTGTTCGCCTCCTGCAGCAGCCAGCCAGGTCACTCCAGGTTAGGGGCAGGGGCCAGCCAGGTCACCTCCTCCAGCAGCCAGCCATGTCGCCTCCTCCAGGTTAGGGGCAGGAGCCAGCCAGGTCACCTCCTCCAGCAGCCAGCCAGGTCGCCTCCTCCAGCACCCAGCCAGGTCGCCTCCACTAGGACAGAGGCAGAAGGTTCCGCCTCCTCTAGTAGCCAGCCAGGTCGCCTCCCCCAGGTCAGGGGCAGGGGCAGGAGCCAGCCAGGTCACCTCCTGCAGCAGCCAGCTTGATCGCCTCCTCCAGGTTACGGGAAGGGGCCAGCCAGGTCACCTCCTCCAGCAGCCAGCCATGTCGCCTCCTCCAGGTTAGGGGCAGGGGCCAGCCATGTCACCTCCTCCAGCAGCCGGCCAGGTCGCCTCCTCCAGGTTAGGGGCAGGAGCCAGCCAGGTCACCTCCTCCAGCAGCCAGCCAGGTCGCCTCCTCCAGCACCCAGCCAGGTCGCCTCCACTAGGACAGTGGCAGATAGTTGCGCCTCCTCCAGCAGCCAGCCAGGTCGCCTCCTCCAGGTTAGGGGCAGGGCCCAGCCAGGTCACCTCCTCCAGGTTACGGGCAGGGGCCAGCCAGGTCACCTCCTCCAGCAGCCAGCCATGTCACCTCCTCCAGGTTAGGGGCAGGGGCCAGCCATGTCACCTCCTCCAGCAGCCGGCCAGGTCGCCTCCTCCAGGTTAGGGGCGGCCAGCCAGGTCACCTCCTCCAGCAGCCAGCCAGGTCGCCTCCTCCAGCACCCAGCCATGTCGCCTCCACTAGGACAGAGGCAGAGGGTTGCGCCTCCTCTAGTAGCCAGCCAGGTCGCCTTCGCCAGGTCAGGGGCAGGGTGGTTGCGCCACCTCCAGCAGCCAGCCAGGTCGCCTCCTCCAGTCGCAGGCCAGGTCGCCTCCTCCCGGTCAGGGTTATGAGCTGGGGTGTTCGCCTCCTGCAGCAGCCAGCCAGGTCACTCCAGGTTAGGGGCAGGGGCCAGCCAGGTCACCTCCTCCAGCAGCCAGCCATGTCGCCTCCTCCAGTTTAGGGGCAGGAGCCAGTCAGGTCACCTCCTCCAGCAGCCAGCCAGGTCGCCTCCTCCAGCACCCAGCCAGGTCGCCTCCACTAGGACAGAGGCAGAAGGTTCCGCCTCCTCTAGTAGCCAGCCAGGTCGCCTCCCCCAGGTCAGGGGCAGGGGCAGGGGCCAGCCAGGTCACCTCCTGCAGCAGCCAGCTTGATCGCCTCCTCCAGGTTACGGGAAGGGGCCAGCCAGGTCACCTCCTCCAGCAGCCAGCCATGTCGCCTCCTCCAGGTTAGGGGCAGGGGCCAGCCATGTCACCTCCTCCAGCAGCCGGCCAGGTCGCCTCCTCCAGGTTAGGGGCAGGAGCCAGCCAGGTCACCTCCTCCAGCAGCCAGCCAGGTCGCCTCCTCCAGCACCCAGCCAGGTCGCCTCCACTAGGACAGTGGCAGATAGTTGCGCCTCCTCCAGCAGCCAGCCAGGTCGCCTCCTCCAGGTTAGGGGCAGGGCCCAGCCAGGTCACCTCCTCCAGGTTACGGGCAGGGGCCAGCCAGGTCACCTCCTCCAGCAGCTAGCCATGTCACCTCCTCCAGGTTAGGGGCAGGGGCCAGCCATGTCACCTCCTCCAGCAGCCGGCCAGGTCGCCTCCTCCAGGTTAGGGGCAGGAGCCAGCCAGGTCACCTCCTCCAGCAGCCAGCCAGGTCGCCTCCTCCAGCACCCAGCCTGGTCGCCTCCACTAGGACAGTGGCAGAGGGTTGCGCCTCCTCCAGCAGACAGCCAGGTCGCCTCCTCCAGGTTAGGGGCAGGGCCCAGCCAGGTCACCTCCTCCAGCACCCATCCAGGTCGCCTCCTCCAGGTTAGGGGCAGGGGCCAGCCAGGTCACCTCCTCCAGCGGCCAGCCAGGTCACCTCCTCCAGCAGCCAGCCAGGTCGCCTCCTCCAGCACCCAGCCATGTCGCCTCCACTAGGACAGAGGCAGAGGGTTGCGCCTCCTCTAGTAGCCAGCCAGGTCGCCTTCCCCAGGTCAGGGGCAGGGTGGTTGCGCCACCTCCAGCAGCCAGCCAGGTCGCCTCCTCCAGTCGCAGGCCAGGTCGCCTCCTCCCGGTCAAGGTTATGAGCTGGGGTGTTCGCCTCCTGCAGCAGCCAGCCAGGTCACTCCAGGTTAGGGGCAGGGGCCAGCCAGGTCACCTCCTCCAGCAGCCAGCCATGTCGCCTCCTCCAGGTTAGGGGCAGGAGCCAGCCAGGTCACCTCCTCCAGCAGCCAGCCAGGTCGCCTCCTCCAGCACCCAGCCAGGTCGCCTCCACTAGGACAGAGGCAGAAGGTTCCGCCTCCTCTAGTAGCCAGCCAGGTCGCCTCCCCCAGGTCAGGGGCAGGGGCAGGGGCCAGCCAGGTCACCTCCTGCAGCAGCCAGCTTGATCGCCTCCTCCAGGTTACGGGAAGGGGCCAGCCAGGTCACCTCCTCCAGCAGCCAGCCATGTCGCCTCCTCCAGGTTAGGGGCAGGGGCCAGCCATGTCACCTCCTCCAGCAGCCGGCCAGGTCGCCTCCTCCAGGTTAGGGGCAGGAGCCAGCCAGGTCACCTCCTCCAGCAGCCAGCCAGGTCGCCTCCTCCAGCACCCAGCCAGGTCGCCTCCACTAGGACAGTGGCAGATAGTTGCGCCTCCTCCAGCAGCCAGCCAGGTCGCCTCCTTCAGGTTAGGGGCAGGGCCCAGCCAGGTCACCTCCTCCAGGTTACGGGCAGGGGCCAGCCAGGTCACCTCCTCCAGCAGCCAGCCATGTCACCTCCTCCAGGTTAGGGGCAGGGGCCAGCCATGTCACCTCCTCCAGCAGCCGGCCAGGTCGCCTCCTCCAGGTTAGGGGCAGGAGCCAGCCAGGTCACCTCCTCCAGCAGCCAGCCAGGTCGCCTCCTCCAGCACCCAGCCTGGTCGCCTCCACTAGGACAGTGGCAGAGGGTTGCGCCTCCTCCAGCAGCCAGCCAGGTCGCCTCTTCCAGGTTAGGGGCAGGGCCCAGCCAAGTCACCTCCTCCAGCACCCATCCAGGTCGCCTCCTCCAGGTTAGGGGCAGGGGCCAGCCAGGTCACCTCCTCCAGCGGCCAGCCAGGTCACCTCCTCCAGCAGACAGCCAGGTCGCCTCCTCCAGCACCCAGCCATGTCGCCTCCACTAGGACAGAGGCAGAGGGTTGCGCCTCCTCTAGTAGCCAGCCAGGTCGCCTTCCCCAGGTCAGGGGCAGGGTGGTTGCGCCACCTCCAGCAGCCAGCCAGGTCGCCTCCTCCAGTCGCAGGCCAGGTCGCCTCCTCCCGGTCAGGGTTATGAGCTGGGGTGTTCGCCTCCTGCAGCAGCCAGCCAGGTCACTCCAGGTTAGGGGCAGGGGCCAGCCATGTCACCTCCTCCAGCAGCCGGCCAGGTCGCCTCCTCCAGGTTAGGGGCAGGCGCCAGCCAGGTCACCTCCTCCAGCAGCCAGCCAGGTCGCCTCCTCCCGCACCCAGCCAGGTCGCCTCCACTAGGACAGAGGCAGAAGGTTCCGCCTCCTCTAGTAGCCAGCCAGGTCGCCTCCCCCAGGTCAGGGGCAGGGGCAGGGGCCAGCCAGGTCACCTCCTGCAGCAGCCAGCTAGATCGCCTCCTCCAGGTTACGGGCAGGGGCCAGCCAGGTCACCTCCTCCAGCAGCCAGCCATGTCGCCTCCTCCAGGTTAGGGGCAGGGGCCAGCCATGTCACCTCCTCCAGCAGCCGGCCAGGTCGCCTCCTCCAGGTTAGGGGCAGGAGCCAGCCAGGTCACCTCCTCCAGCAGCCAGCCAGGTCGCCTCCTCCAGCACCCAGCCAGGTCGCCTCCACTAGGACAGTGGCAGATAGTTGCGCCTCCTCCAGCAGCCAGCCAGGTCGCCTCCTTCAGGTTACGGGCAGGGGCCAGCCAGGTCACCTCCTCCAGGTTACGGGCAGGGGCCAGCCAGGTCACCTCCTCCAGCAGCCAGCCATGTCGCCTCCTCCAGGTTAGGGGCAGGGGCCAGCCATGTCACCTCCTCCAGCAGCCGGCCAGGTCGCCTCCTCCAGGTTAGGGGCAGGAGCCAGCCAGGTCACCTCCTCCAGCAGCCAGCCAGGTCGCCTCCTCCAGCAC